>NC_091480.1:66219321-66439321 GCF_036971445.1 Narcine bancroftii | reverse complement strand
GGTGTCAAAATGCCCATCATAATTTGCCATGCTAATTTGGGAATTTCTAGAGCACATATATGAAATTCTCCTGGTCAGTTTAACTGGGTTTAATTCTGAACAGTGCATTCACCCACTGATGTGTTAAGAGAATCTGGGCCTTAATTCTCATTTACAAAAGAGAATTAATTCTTTTCCTGTGGCCTTCTCTCAATCCACTGATGATGTGATCCCATAGTGAAAGGATTTCAATAGCTTATATCCAATGTAATCCCTGTACTGTTCTTAACGATCATTAGCACTGTTTCAATTTTATTGCAATAAAAGAATATTCTATAAAAGTTTTAGATGGTAGAATAACTAAAAGACTGTAAAATCGTTCAACTGACATCTATAACCCACTCAAGTTTGCTATTGTGAATTATGATGTCGTGTGAACCTTTGCAGTGAATTCTGGCTGTATTAAGCAAACCATCAAACCATGTCACCCATAATTTGATACTTAGATTCTTGAATGTCAAGAATTTTTGGAATTCAAGATTCCTTTATTGTCATGTAAAAAACAGGTGTAATATTAAAACAAATTGACTTTTGTCTCCCTTAAGCTTCATCATCAGCCAAAATTGCCTGGCGCAGTCAAAAGTTTTCCCCAGAGTCACAGTGTCCATGGATTCACCTCCAGTGTCTCCACACAGACTTCAGTCAAAACCATGAGAGAGTAGGTGTTAATTCACAGTAAGAAAATGATAAGCTGGAGCACATCAGTGGTAGCATTACTCTTTCTGGCGGTGGTCTTAACAGATGGACCAACTGTGCCTTGCGTTGAGTTGGCCTATCCCGATTCAGTTTTGTGAAGTAAAGTTTGTAAGAATTCCTGCTCCCAATAATAATTATTATCTAATCTAATTATTATAATCTAATTTACTTGCCTGAGAAAGACCGCTCCCCGACGCCCTTCTCAAAGGTTCCAACAGTGTTCATTTTTGGAACTCTGGAAGACTGCATTAACTAGGTGGAGCAGGACGGAGTCACGTGATGGAGTAGTGGCCGGTAGGAGAATACCAGCCCTCTCCAGAAAAGAAGGAAAAAAGTAAAGAAAAAGCAAAGCCACAGACACACAAACCACAACAAATAAAAAATAAAGGTGTGGAGGAAATGGCACCAAAGAAAGAAAAGCCAAAAACAACGGGAAGAAAAGAAGAAGGAAAGACGCCGGAAGAGAAAGGTGAAGGGTTTACTTGTACGAAGAAGCAGGGATCCGCCGTGGAAAGAGGAGCCCACTCCCTGAGGTCAGTGGAAACCCCGAAGGGTCACGACCCACCGAGCGCAGGACTACAAGGATGGCTCACGGAGCCAAACAGAGGTGTGCAACCGCACACGACAAAGACAACACCGATGGGAGGGGGGACCAGAGTGGAACTCTACAGCTTGAACAGCTGAGTAAGACCCAACAGCAGGGCTCCCAGCAGGAAGATACAGAAAATAACGGGAACGAGAGGGAGGAGAATGAAAAAAGGAAATCAGAGACTCACCAGATGACCAGCCCAGAGGAAGAGGACCAACATCAACACACCATGAATAAAAAAATTACCCAGCAAACTGAGATAAACAGCCCAAGAAAGTCAGAAGAGACACAGATACAAGGAAGAGAGGTAGAGGACACAGGTCCTGGAGTGGACTCAGGGGAAGAGGAAGATGTCAAGCTCTGCACAGAGAAATAGAAGATAAAGGGAATGGACTGTACATAGATAGGAAATTTTTTGAAGAATATATGGAAACATTAAAAGAATGGCAGACACGAGAATTTAATTAAATAAAAAGAAGAATAAAAGGTACAGAAGAAAAAGTGAGTAGATTAGAGATAGTCATGACAGAAATAGGGAAAAGAGTAGACAAGGTGGAAGAACGAGAAACAGCCATAGAAATGGAAGTGGACGACTTAAAAAGGAAATTGGAAGAATGTGATAAAAAAGTTAAAGAAACACAGGAGTTGTTAGCTCAGATGATGGATATAATGAAAAACTATAATAGGAGAAACAATATAAAGATAGTGGGCCTTAAGGAAGATAAAGAAGGCAAAGATATGAAAGAATTTATAAAAGAATGGATCCCCAGGGTCCTAGGAATGCCAGAATTACAGGAAGGAATGGAAATAGAAAGGGCACACAGAACATTAGCCCCTAAACCACAGCCACAACAAAAACCAAGATCCATACTAGTAAAATTCCTGAGATATACGACAAGAGAAAATATATTGGAGAAGGCAATGAAAAAAATAAGAGAAAACAAAAAGCCACTGGAATACAAAGGTCAAAAAAAATTTTTTATACCCTGACATAAGTTTTGAGCTCCTGAAGAAGAGGAAGGAGTTAAACGCAGCAAAATCGATCCTATGGAATAAAGGCTATAAATTTATGTTAAGATATCCAACGGTGCTTAAAATAGTTATCCCGGGGCAGCAAAGCAGACTGTTCTCGGATCCGGAGAAAGCACGAAAATTTGCAGAACGCCTGCAAGACAGACAAAGAGATGAAGAGATGTAACAAGAACAAGAATGATGATAAACTTCATATAAAGAAGAAAAACAAAGTATAAGTAAGAACTAAGAAGGGGAAGAAAGGGAAGAAAGGAAGTAAGGGGGGAATTAAGAGGGTGAGCTTTGTTATATGTGAAGATAAAAGTAATTTCTGGAGGGGGCTGGGTGGGAGAGAATAACAGTCACTGTGAAATCAGTTGACACTTGCGAGCGGGTTCGCAATCCAAATGGAGAGGGGAGATGTGGTTGCCCAACAAGGGACAAGGGGCAACTCAGAGAGGGGGGGGGGGACTTTTGGGGTTAAGGGAATTTTAGATGTGGGAATAGTGGAAATATTTTATGTTTTAGAAGTGTTGTCTTACAGTGCGTTCAAAAAAAGAAAACAGAAATGGATAAGGAGGAAAGGTGGTGATGAGGAAGCGGAAATGAGAGGTAAACAAAGTATGAAATGGCCATGTTGAACTATATGATTATAAATATTAATGGAATACATAACCAAATCAAAAGGAAGAGGCTGTTAAATTTACTGAAGAAAGAAAAAAATTGATATAGCATTCGTGCAAGAAACACATCTAACTGAAGAGGAACACAAGAAATTAAGGAGAGATTGGGTAGGGCACGTAACGGCAGCATCATATAATTCAAAAGCCAGAGGAGTAGCTATATTAATCAATAAAAATGTACCAATCAAAATAGAGGAGGAAATAATAGATCCAGCAGGGAGGTATGTAATGATAAAGTGTCAGATATATTCAGAATTTTGGAATTTGCTCAATGTATATGCACCTAATGAAGAAGATCAAAAATTTATGCAAGATATCTTTTTGAAGATTGGAGATACGCAGGGGAATATACTGATAGGAGGGGACCTTAGCCTTAATTTGGACTCAAAGATGGATAAAACTGGAAAAAAGACTAGCAGAAAGAACAAAGTAACCAAATGTATGGTTAAATCGATGCAGGAAATGCAACTTTTGGATATATGGAGGAGACAACACCCAAAGGAGAAGGAATACTCATATTATTCGGGTAGACATAAAACATACTCAAGGATAGACCTGTTCCTGTTGTCAGCCCACATCCAAGGGAGAGTTAGGAAAACGGAATATAAAGCTAGATTGTTATCGGATCACTCACCCCTGTTATTGGCAACAGAGCTGGAGGACATCCCACCAAGAATGTATAGATGGAGAATAAACTCCATGCTACTTAAAAGACAGGATTTTAGAGAATTAATTGAGCGACAAATTAAAATGTACTTTGAAATAAATATGGAATCAGCGAAAGATAAGTTTATACTATGGGATGCAATGAAAGCATTCTTCAGAGGACAGGTAATAAGTTATGTAACTAAGATGAAGGAGGACTACAATCGGGAAGTAGAACAGCTGGAAAGGGAAATGGCAAGTACAGAAAAATAATTAGCAATAAAGGAAGATACAACTAAAAGAAGAGAATTGGCAAACAAAAATTAAATATGAAATACTACAAACATATAAGGTGGAGAAGAACATAATGAAGACAAAACAGAAGTATTATGAGCTAGGAGAAAAAACGCACAAAATACTAGCGTGGCAGCTTAAGACAGAACAAACTAAAAGAACGGTATTGGCATCAAGGTAAAAGGACAAACAAATTACATATAACCCAACGGAGATCAACGAAAACTTCAGGGAATTCTACGAGCAACTATATCAAACTGAAAACGAAGGGAAAGAAGACAAAATAGATGAATTTCTAACTAAAATTGAACTAGCAATATTGCAAACAGAGGAGCAAAATAAATTAATAAAACCATTTGAAATAGAGGAAATACAGGAGATATTAAAAAAAACGACCGAACAATAAAACACCGGGAGAGGATGGACTCCCAATAGAATTCTATAAAACATTTAAAAACTTATTAATTCCTCCTCTCCTGGAAGTAATGAACCAGATTGAAGAAACACAAAACATGCCAGATTCATGCAAAACAGCAATAATTACAGTAATACCAAAGACAGGGAAAGATCCAGCATCCGTATAGACCAATATCTCCACTTAACACAGATTATAAGATAATAGCTAAACTATTAGCAAACAGATTGGCCGACTGTGTACCAAAAATAGCAAAACTAGATCAAACTGGATTTATTAAGAAAAGACGAACAACGGACAATATCTGTAAGTTCATTAACTTAATCTATGCAGTACAACGAAACAAGACGCCAACAGTGGTGGTTGCCTTAGACGCAGAAAAAGCCTTTGATAGAGTAGAATGGAATTATTTATTCAAAGTACTACAGAGGTTCAACCTACCAGAGAAATATATCAATTGCATTAAAGCATTATATAAGGGACCATTGGCGAAGGTGACAGTAAATGGATATATATCAAACCAATTTAAATTAAGCAGATCAACTAGACAGGGATGTCCACTATCTCCCTCACTGTTCGCGTTAGCTATAGAACCGCTGGCAGAACTGATAAAAACAGAAAATAAAATAATAGGGATAAAAATAAAAGCGAAAGAATATAAAATCAGTCTATTTACAGATGACATCATAGTATACTTAACAGAACCAGAAATATCAATAAAGTATCAGGGTACAAGATCAACGCAAATAAAAGTGAAGCAATGCCAATGAATAATGCGGATTTCACAAATTTTAAGAAAGAATCACCATTTAGATGGCAAACACAAGCAATTTGATACCTAGGTATACAACTAGATAATAATCTCAGCCATCTATACAAACTAAATTATCAGCCATTAATGAAGAAATTACAAGACAACTTAGAGCATTGGAAAGACTTACCTCTAACACTGATAGGAAGGGTAAATTGTATTAAAATGAATAGGTTCCCAAGGATACAATACCTATTTCAATCATTACCAATTCACCTACCAGAGAAATTCTTCAAGGAGCTAAAGAGAATAATAAGGAAATTCTTATGGAAAGGGGGGAAACCGAGAATAGCGCTAGATAAATTGACAGAATGGTACAAACAAGGGGGCTTACAGCTACCAAACCTTAAGAATTATTATAGAGCAGCACAATTAAGATACCTATCAGATTTTTATCAAACAAGGGGAAAACCAGATTAGAGCTAGATAAAATAGGGAGAAGGTACCTGAACATATACTATATTAGTGGGATGAAAAGCTGGTGCAACATAGGAATTCACCAGTACTGCACCATCTACTCAACATTTGGAAGAAGATTCACGTAGAAAGGAATAAAATAAATTATCAACTACCAAAATTAATATTGACACAAAATCAACTAATCCCCTTCACAATAGATAACCTTTCCTTTAGAGAATGGGAGAGAAAAAGGATCAAAAGAATAGAAAATTGTTTTTCGGGAAATAAATTATTATCTTTTGAACAAATGAAGGACAAATATGGTATAACTCACAGTACAATGTTTGCATACCACCAACTGAAAACCTACTTGAAGGACAAATTGGGAAGCAGACTGAGGTTACCAGAAGGAAGCAATTTTGAATATGTGATTACAGACACAATGATAATTAAAAGATTTATAACAAACATGTACATCAAACTGCAAGAGAAAGAGAATGAGGAAACAAGCTATAAACCTAAACAAAAATGGGAACAAGATCTAAACATAAAGGTAAAGAATGAAACATGGGAAAAGCTATGCTCCAGAGCTAAGAGAAATACAATAAACACGAGGTTACGCATGATACAATATCATTGGTAACACAGGCTATACACCACGCCCCAAAAGTTAAATAAATGGGACCCAGCAGTATCAGACAGATGTTTTCGCTGTAAGAAGCAACATAATCCTTCCTTACAGCAGACATTCATAGTTCCAAAAAAGAACTTTAGCAGACTATCTTTCTCTTTACAGTTGCCATAATATTGGATTGTGGCTTAAAATTGCAAGTAAATAATCAAACATTCCAGCAATATATTACATTGCTTCACACTCAGATACTATTTACAATGTTTTAGTATCTTAAATATAATTAAATACCAAATTATTATAAATAATTGATATTGAGCCTCAATAAGAACATTGAAAGTCAAAAAATAAATCAAGAATGTTTGTTTCAGAAATCCGTGGAAAATCAGAAAACTAGGACTGAGTTAACTCTCTGACTTGCCTGAAAAAAATGACTATTGGGTCATTTAAATTTTGCCCTCAATTGTTCAAAAGAAGCAGAATTATCTCGAATGAAAAGATCTTTAAAATGATTATTATTCCAATGAAATGGGGAAAAAAGCACTCCACTGACTCATGCTCAGTGGTTACAGGAGATCATGTCCTTCCAAAGTTTAGAAAAAAATCAGATATAATGTTAAAGATGTAAAGGTGAACTTTAATAAGACGTTACCACCATTTAACGAATCAGGGTGTTTAGATGCTCCTGAACAGCGTTTTCTGGTCTCTGAATGTCGTCCTTCATTTCCTATATATATTAGATATGCAAGATTGCCTTGTGTGGAGGGAGGAGTTTGATTAATGGGGGAGGGGGGGGGTTTCTTTTCCTTTTTTTTCTTTAAAATTTTGATATAATGGGTTTGATGGGAAGGATGCACCTAATTTGTACCATGTATGATCAAGGTTTTATTTGAAATGTGCAAATTATCTTACTTTTGTATTGGACCTATATGTGTGTATTTTTTTTTATTAAACTCAATAAAGATATTTTAAAAAGAAATATAATTAAATACAGTTAAATTCTCCCTCTGAGAATGTGATACATTGTACTGCACCACTACAATTAGTCCCCTTAATTGGAATATGTGACTCCTTTATTTGGCTGATTTTTCTGAGCAATGCTTCTAAAATAAACACTTAAGAAAATAATATTCTGGAAGGATTTCTCTGTAATTAACTCTGTGGGTTCATTCTGTGTTTACATCAGAGTGCTTTTAATTGAAACATACTCCATTATTAACTGATGAGTTATGTTTGGCTAAAAAAGCACTTGAGCTAAATATTTCATTGTACATAATGTCAGCCTACATCAGTAAAAGGGATCCATGCAGGTGGCTGATAGATCTGCCAAAGCGAGGCACTTGTATTTTATTTTACAACGTAAGTGTGCATAGCCACGGGCACACCTATAGTTGTAGAAAGGGGAATGTCATGACATTTAATTCTCCTTGAAAAGATATGTCATTGTCAGAGTGCTGGTAAGTTTATGGGTGTGGAAGTCTGTCATTATTGGGCAGATGGGCTCTGTTGCACTTTCAAAAGAACTTGAGTAATAGGAGCAGGAGTCAGCCATCCAGCCCATCGAGCCTGCTCATGATGACATGAGCGTGGTGTATAGCCTGTGTTACCAATGATATTGTATCATGCGTAACCTCGTGTTTATTGTATTTCTCTTAGCTCTGGAGCATAGCTTTTCCCATGTTTCATTGTTTACCTTTATGTTTAGATCTTGTTCCCATTTTTGTTCCACCGAACTGCCTGTAGAGCTCGTCGAAAGAACCAAAGACTTGTTGATCCAAACCAAGGCTTTTATTAGCAAAAGACAGGAGCTCTTCACAGGTGGCCGACCAGTCCGGAATGATCCGACCTGGCTAGGGACACAACCCTTTAAGGCCCAGACAATAGGCGTGGCTTAGCTCTCAGCCAATCGCTGTAAGCACAGTCTAGATACAGTAACTATATACACTATGTACATTGGTGATAGATCTGTACTATCACACTGCCTTTTCCCTATAATCCCTTAATTCCCCTACGATGTAAAAATCTATCCAACCTGGTCTTAAATATATTTACTGAGGCCTCCTCCACTGCTTCAATGAGTAGTGAATTCCACAGATTCCCCCCCACCCCTCACCCATCTGGGAAAAGCAGTTCCTCCTCATCTCTGTCCTAAATCTACTCCCCTGGATCTTGAGTCTATGTCCTCTCGTTCTGGTCTCCTCTATCAATGGGAACAACTGACTTACCTCTCTTATTTATGCCTTTCATAATTTTATGTTTCTATATTCTTCTAAATTACAGCAAGTACAGTCCCAGACGATTCAATCTCTCTGATTTCTATTAACTTTGGATGCTTGTATGAGGTCAACAAATTTTTTGCAGGTACCGATGGCACTAGCCTCTCACTGCCAATTTCTTTCAGCATATACTTTCTTTCTTGGCCCCAAGAAAATCGCAGGGCATTCAGTCCATTGAGTTTGTACTAACTTCACAGAGGTCAGTGGAACTAGGCAAAAAAAAAATTGTCCAGCAGACTAGAAGGGTCGAACGGGTCTGTTTCGGTGCTGTATTGCTCTATGGTTCTAAGAGTGATCTAGCCAGTCTCAATCTACCAACCCTTCTTTCATAGCCTCGCAAATTCTTTCAAATATTTATCTGGCTCCCTTTTGAACACAAAAAGTGAAATCATTTCCTCTACTTGTAGGTCTGTTTCGTATCCAAGCCTGTATATATTTCTTAAAATCTATGATAACCCATCTCACAGTTCTCTGCATCTCTACATTTTATAGCATTTGCAGAATTGAAAATTGTACCTTAAAAGCAGTGGTCCTTGCCCTGACCCCTGTGGGTAGGTAATAGGAGAATCAGGAGGAATTGATGGGTGAGAGAATGGGTTACAGGAAGTAAGTGGAAGAATTGCTGGCATAGACTTATTGGGCCCATCAGCCTCCTTCTATGGCACGAGAAGCTCTTGTGTATGTTTAGGCAGGAACTCTATGACCGGTTCTGGAGCTCCATGTTAATGCAATCACAAAGAAAGCTCACCAGCGGCTATACTTTGTGAGATGTCTGAGGAGATTCTGTATGTCACCAAAGACTCTTGTAAACGTCTACAGGCGTACCATGGAGAATATTCTGGCTGGTTGCATCACTACCTGGTATGGAGGCACCAACTCTCAGGACAAGAATAAACTCAAGAGGTTTGTGAACTCAGCCTGTGACTTCACTCCATCGAGGACATCTAAATGCGGCAGTGTCTTAAAAAGGCAGCCTCTATCCTCAAGGACCCCCACCACCCAGGCCATGCCCTTTTCACTCTGCTGCCATCGGGGAAAAGGTACAGGAGCCTAAAGACGAGCACTCAGCAGCACAAGGACAGTTTCTTCCCCTCCGCCATCAGATTCCTGAATGATCAATGAACCAGAGACACTGCCTCACTTTTCATGCCCAATTATTATTATTATTTTATTTTATTTTTATAGTAATGTCATAAGATTGTTAAAATCTGTATGTTTTCCCTGTGATGCTGCCACAAAACACTGAATTTCATGACTTGTTCATGACAATAAATCCTGATTTTGATTCTTATTCTGGTTAATGCACAAGTCTGTGAAGTGGTGCAACAAAATGATGTCCACAGGGAACTAACACCTTTCAAGAAGTAAAATTACTCTTTGTCCACAGAGAACATGTTGAATGAGTTTGATTTTCCTTCCATGGCATTTACATGTGGTATGTCCACATTTATAACCCATGCTTTCAATTCAAGCAGCCCCACAAACCAATATTCAGCTGAGCAGCCCAACCAAATTTATCTGGAAAAAATGGTACTCACTCATATAAGCAACTGCAGGCTTATATTGTAATATTAATCATTATCCACAAATTTCTGCAACTAGCCAGCTCTGTACTCTATATCTGAAGGATATATTTGTAGGTGCCCAGTCCAAATGCATATGGTATGTTGACGAGCTGCATCGATTTGTGTCCTGCCAACGGTACATCAAATAGCAGCAGGCCCAGATTGTTCCACTGTTGCTGTTACCTTGAATCTTTACATGTCATCATTCACAATGCCAAGTTCATGTCATTACAGAACTGTGGTGCTGGTCTTCAATCTCCCTTGTCACAGAAGCACACTGGCAGACCTTAGTGCCAATGAGACTCAAGGGGACATTTTCAGAAAGCAGGAACCCTGTGATTTTTGGGTTTTTTTTCAACTTCACTCACCACATGTGTAGCTGAAAATTTCCACTGGAATCATGCCAACTCCAGGTATAACCAGTTGAGAGAGTGGGTGAGGGGTAGGGTACAGTGAGTCAAGTCAAATTTATTGACATCTGATTGTACAAGACAAACCTGACAAAACAGCATTCTCTGGTCCTCGGTGCAAAATATGCAGTCATACAACCAGACATAACAAACATACAGACAAATAATACATATGCAAGACAAGTATTTCATCTATACAAATAAATATTGTTTCATGAATATGAGAGTCTCGGAGAGTGAGTGTGAGCAGTTCCTTTGGTCATTCACATTCTCACTGCCCGTGGGAAGAAGCTGTTCCTCAGCCTGGTGGTGCTGGCTCTGATCCTCCTGGATCTCTTTCCCAATAGGAGCAGTTGAATGATTCTGTGTGTGGCATGGAAGGGGTCCTCAATAATTTTGTGTGCCCTCTTCAGACAATGATCCCAGTAGATTACATCGATGGTAGGGAAAGGGAGACTCCAGTGATCCTCTCTGCCACTCTTACGGTCCTGTGGATTGACCTTTGATTCCTTCCTCGACAGCATCTGTACCACACTGCGATGCAGGCCGCCAGGATGCTCTTGAAAGAGCTCCTAGAAAAGGTTGACAAAATGGTGGTTGGTAGCCTTGCCTGCTTCAGTCTTTTCACAAAGTGCAATCACTGTGGTGTCTTCCTATTAAGTGAGGAGATGTTGAATGTTAAGTGAACTCCAAGGAACTTGGTGCTCTCCACTCTCTCTACTACAGAATTGTTGATGTGTATTGATGGCAGTGTTAAAAAAGATAAAGGTGGACAAATCTCCGGGTCCGGACAAAGTATTCCCAAGGACACTCAGGGAGACTAGTGTGCAGATAGTGGGGCCATTAACAGAGATATTTAGGATGTCACTGGTCACGGGGGTAGTGCCAGAGGATTGGAGGGTGGCTCATGTTGTTCCACTGTTTAAGAAAGGGTCCAAGTGTAAGTTTGGAAATTATAGACCTGTGAGTCTGATGTCTGTGGTGGGTAAGTTGATGGAAAGTGTTCTGAGGGATGGCATTTACAAATATTTGGAAGAACAGGGATTGATAGGTAGTAGTCAGCATGGTTTTGTCAGGAGTAGATCATGTTTAACAAACCTTATAGAGTTTTTTGAGGGGGCTACAAAAAAGATTGATGAAGGGAAGGCTGTGGATGTCATCTATTTAGACTTTAGTGAAGCTTTTGACAAAGTTCCCCACAGGAGGTTAGGAAAAAAGATGGAGGCATTAGGTATAAATAAGGGGGTAGTGAAATGGATTCAGCAATGGTTGGATGGGAGGTGTCAGAGAGTACTGGTAGAAAATTGTTTGTCAAATTGGAGGTCGGTGACTAGTGGAGTTCCTCAGGGATCGGTCCTGGGTCCACTATTGTTTATTATATATATTAACGATCTGGAAGAAGGGGTGGTGATTTGGATAAGTAAGTTTTCAGATGATACAAAGATTGGTGGTATTGTGGACAGTGAGGAAGATTACCATAGCTTAAAAAGAGATATAGGAAAGCTAAAGGAGTGGGCTGAGAAATGGCTGATGGAATTTAATACAGATAAGTGTGAGGTGTTGCATTTTGGAAAGGCAAATCTAAATAGGTCATATACATTGAATGGTAGACAATTGAGGAGTGCAGAGCAACAAAGGGTTTTAGGAGTTATGGTAAATAGTACCCTCAAAGTTGATACTCAGGTAGATAGAGTGGGGAAGAAGGCATTTGGAATGTTTGCATTCATAAATCGGAGTATTGAATTCAAGAGTTGGGATGTTATGATGAAATTGTACAAAGCATTGGTGAGGCCAAATTTGGAATACTGTGTGCAGTTTTGGTCACCAAATTATAGGAAGGATATAAACAAAATAGAGAGAGTGCAGAGAAGGTTCATGAGAATGTTGACAGGATGTCAGGGTTTGAGTTACAGAGAAAGGTTGAGCAGCCTGGGGCTCTTTTTTCTGGAGCGTAGAAGATTGAGGGGGGATTTTATGGAGGTGTTCAAGATTTTAAAAGGGTCAGAGAGAGTCAATGTGGATAGGCTTTTTCAATTAAGAGTGGGGGATATTCAAACCAGAGGCCATGGTTTGAGATTGAAGGGGAAAATTATAAGGGGAACATGAGGGGAAATTTCTTCATGCAAAGGGTGGTTGGGATGTGGAATAAGCTTCCGGCAGAGGTGGTTGAAGCAAGGAACGTTACTTAAATTTAAGGAAAGACTGGATAATTACATGGAGGGGAGAGGATTGGAGGGGTATGGACCAGGTGCTGGTCAGTGGGACCAGGAGGGTGGGGTTTTGTTCCGGCATGGACTAATAGGGCCAAACTGGCCTGTTCTGTCCTGTATATGGTTATATGGTTATATGGTTATAGTGGTGGGTGGTTGTTCCTGGTCCTCTTGAAGTCCATGATCTAATCCTTCACCTTGTCCACGATGAGACACATGTTGTTACTCTCGCACCATTTCACGAGATTTTCCACGAGACTCATCGTTGTTGCTGATGAGGCCGACGACTGTTGTGTCATCTACAAACTTGATGACTCTGTTGGAGCTGGATCTGGCCATGCAGTCGTGGGCCAGTCATGTGAACAGGAGTGGACTGAGCACACAGCCCCAATGTGCACCAGTTCTCAGCGTGACGGTGCTTGACAGACTGTGGTCTTTACGTTAGGAAGTCCAGGATCCAGTTGACTTGAAGGGGTAGACTACAGAGAGCTGCCTTGGCATCCACACTTAGTGTCTCCTCCGCACATTTTACCCTTCAAATGCAATGATTTACATTCAGATAATCCCTTTATTTTGAAATACGTCCTTCTGACCGGTTCCAAGCTCCTTTTTGTCAAGTGTTCCCCTTTAATAGAGCAACACACTTCACGAAAACAACAGAATAAAATCTTTCCATTCAAAATATCCAGTTTCAATTGGAAGGTGACTTGCTGTGGGCAAACAATAGCTCAGAAAGATTTAAATGACTTTAGTCCATTGTATCAATCAAAGCTCACTGAATAGATTAACAGAAACTTTAAAACTGAAGGATTAATATTTTTATACAGTTGAAAATGGTGGATTGCCATCAGTTTGAACCTGGAATAGAAATGACTGCCAGTGTTAGTCATTCATTTATTGGGATGAAAGAGGTTTTATTTGTTCATTGGTAGCAGTTACATCAGTTGGCATCTGAGAATTCTGCATCCTTCACAGAAATGAGATGTTTTCCCTGAGTGAAGGTGTCTACACTGCAGCCTTTTCTCACCCTTTACCTCTGCAACTTACTCTCTCCAATTCTTTGGTTTTGGGTTTGGCATATTTTATGCCTTTGTTTCAGAATGCTAGCACGTGGATTATTTTGCTTCATGCTTGGAGAGTCTGGAAAGCAATGTTGACCTCTTGGGAGAGAGGTACACATTTCAGTCATGGTAAAATCACCTGAATGTGAAAGCCAATGTGAGTAACAAAGTTCCCCCACAGTGGAAAGGTCAGTTTCCCACATCATTAGTTGAAAGGCAACCGTGTCTGCCTGTCCCGCATCGGACTTGTCAGCCACAAACGAGCCTGCAGCTGACGTGGACTTTTTACCCCCTCCATAAATCTTTGTCCGCGAAGCCAAGCCAAAGAGAAGAAAGAAGTTGAAAGACATGGTTAACAGGCAAGATTGACTAAAGTGCAACCAATACAACCCCGTGATCTCAGCCACTGATCTTCATGCCAATGCACAACTTCTTTGCTTAGCCCTGGCCACTCCATGCAAAATGACATTGGGTGAGTAGAGGTCATGGGTTTGGGAGATCCTGAGGGAAGTAAGAATCAGAGGGCAGGCCCTCTAAGGCAATTAAATCCCTCTCTGACTCAGCAGAAATGAGCAGTCACTGGCTCTGGTTGAAAAGGGATCCTATCTGGGCTCCAAATGACCACTAGGAGAAACAGATGTGGAACACTCATCCAGGTCTGATCAGCCTGTGATGGGCCTGCCTTGGCAGAGGGTGCCTTGTGTTTAAAATGCCAAAACACCCAACGATACCAGGGAATACAAATGAAAATGTGTCCGATACCAGATAATATTCGTTAGTGGTCATCCTCCATTATATGTATTGTAATTGAGGCAACTGACAAACTAACTCCATGAGAGAGGATCAATCTAACCAATACTAAAACATCAGGGATTGTAGCACCTAGTTCTATAAAACAATCTGAATTGGAGTAAGTTTCGTGGGTAACTGCAGTGCACTTTGTGGATGACCCGAGGGTGACAGAGAGATATAGCTTGTCCAGCTTGGACTCCGCTACCCATTAGTGCACACCTGACCATTGGAGCCTTTAATCACCTTGGGACTACCTGGGTCAGACTTTCCAGCTTACTGTACTATAAAGTCCACCACGTGCAATAGGTCTTCCTCTTTTCCTCTTCGGTCCTGAGACGAATTCTGCTCCATGTCCGGTTGCGAACTTAATCATGATCGGTCTCTAAAAGGCAGGAAAAGTTCCAAAACAGACTGGCTGCAGGGACCTAAGATGAGTGCAGTTTGAAGATGCCCCTTCCTCAAGATGATTTATCGTTCTGCTGCTGTTTGCTGCTGAGATTAAGGATGTTTTCCTGACCGTGTGCAGGGAAGGACAAATGCATGGAACAAGTGACTCTAAACTCAAGTTCAAATTCAATGATCTGTTAAGTCTGAATAGCCTGCGGCAGGAACTGCGAGACTACAAATGGAGACTATGGTAACTGAAGATTTAGGCTCTTACTGAAGCTAAATATATTCTCATTCAACCCTAAAACCAATGCATTATTAAAAAGGCGAGCAGAAAAATGTTCATCATTACAAGGTGTACACATTGCTGTAACCATTTCAGTGCCCTTTAATAATCCTGCATCACATCAACTGTGCACCAAAGCTCCAGGCTATTTTGAGGCACTTACCAATTTGGTGACCTATTTGCATGCTTTCCTGCATACTGTTGAAAGATTGCAGGGCAAGATATTTGTTTTTTGTTGCTAACACTGAATACTTGTGTAAATGTTACCCACTGCTTTTATTTCAGAAAACTGATCCATTTGGATGGGGATAAGAACTCAGTAGTACTTACTAGTAATTAGACACTCGGACAAGCTTCCCTCTCAACCACGAGCTGCAGAGAAAAATATCTTCTCCAATATGTAACACAATACAGAACAAGGATATAGGCAAAAGGCAGGAAACTATTGGCCAGTTATTTGAACATCTGTAGTTGGGAAAATGCTTGAAGTGATCATTAAAGAAGAAATAGTGAGGCACCTGGAGTGAAGAGTATCCATCAGGCAGATGCAGCATGGATTGAGCAAAGGCAGGTCCTGCTTGACAAATTTACTGGAGGTCTTTGAGGATATAACAAGAGAGGACAGATGGATGTTGTTTACCTAGATTTCCAGAAGGTATTCAATAAGGTGCCGCATAAAAGACATACAGAAGATAAGGGATGATGTATTAGTATGGAGAGAGGATGGATTAACAAAAGGCATTTTCAGGTGGACAAAATACCCCAATTTAAAGCTGCCTATTGTACTCCAATACAGCTGTCGGGAGGCCACCTGAAAGTGGAGAACCCGGCCAGGAGGAGCACTTACTTAACTCTCGTCCTGTAGGTATAATCTCCAGCTCCAAGAATCCCCTGTTGCACCTGAAAGCAGCAGTGGGACTACAGCCACAGTCCACAGGAGCCGGCGTTCGCTCGGACGCAGCTCTCCTTCAGCTGGCATGTTCAGCTGACAGAAAGGCGTCTCCTCCACGGCCACCTGAGCGTCCCAGCTGAACTCCCCCAGCCATGTCTTCTGGCGCATTATCTGTGTCCAAGCACCTGAAAGCGGCTAAATAGAAAGTAGTTAGTTGGGATATAGGGGTGTTTATCTAGACTTCATTGCTAGAGAGTTTGAATTTAGGAACAGGGAGGTTATGCTGCAGCTGTACAAGGTACTGGTGAGGCCGTATCTGGAGAACTGCATGCAGTTCTGGTCTCCTTACTTGAGGATGTAGTGGCTTTGGAGGTGGTGCAGAGGAGGTTCACCAGGTTGATTCTAGAGATGAGGGGATTAGCCTATGAGGAGAGATTGAGCCATCTAGGGCTGTACTTTCTGGAATTTAGAAGAATGAGAGGGGATCTTATAGAAACGTATAACATAGATAAGATAAAGGTAGGTAAGTTGTTCCCATCGGTGGGGGAGACCAGAACTAGGGGACATGGCCTCAAGATCCAGGGGAGTAGATTTAGGATGGAGAGGAGGAGGAGGATCTGCTTTTTCCAGAGGGTGGGGAATCTATGGAATCGCTGCAATGGAGGCGACCTCAGTAAATATATTTAAGACAAGGTTGGATAGATTTTTACATAGTAGGGGAATTAAGGGATATGGGGAAAAGGCAGGTCGGTGGAAATGAGCCCATCATTAGATCAACCATGATCTCATTGAATGGCAGAGCAGGCTCGACGGGCCGGATGGTCGACTCCTACTCTTATTTCTTACGTATTTATTTACTTATGTAATGCAAAACATTGGACACAATGAGGACAACTATGATAAAGTCAACAAGACATCCGATAGGAAATTCTGAAGAAACTCCTTGAAAATGTGGAACTCACTGCTGCAGGAGGTGGTTGAAGAGAATAATATTGATGTAGCAAAGGAGAGACAGGGCACTGATAGGTTAATGTGAAGGAAGATTGGAGGAGGCACAAATGGAATATTGGATGGAACAGTCTACACTTCCAAAGGAGGTTGAAGGGGGCAAGGCTACTGTCCCCTATCCTGACAACCGTAGAACAATACAACATACAGCACAGAAAACAGGCCCTTCTACTAGTCTGTGCCAAACTATTTTTCTGCCTAGTCCCACTGATCTGCACCCAGTCCATAACCCTCCATACCTCTCCCATTCATACACCTTCCCAAATTCTTCTTCATTGTTAAAATAGATAACATTTTACAGGAGCACATTTGAGAGCGTCCTGTCTTGTTGCATCAGTGTGTGGGACAGTAGCTGCAAAGCATCGAACCAGAAGTCAATATGGAGAATCATCAAAGCAGCTGAGATCACTGGGTTCTCCCTTTCCTCTACAGATGACATTTACCAGAAGCATTGCTTAAATCAGGCTCAAAGAATTACAAAAGACCCTTTCCATCCAGAACATAGAATCTATAGGCTCTTTCATTCAATCAAAAAGCCCGAGTGTAAAGGCAGAGATTTTCTGCCTTTTCGTTGGGTGACTTACCTCCATGAATGTGCCTTGCTGGCTCCAAAGCGCCAACTGCAATCCCTCTCGGGGAAGGGTCAGCAGTGGCGCTGCACTCACCACCCTAAGTGGCTGGCTAGGGGTGGGCTGATGACATCGCGATGATGCCATCAGCCCACGATTCATCTCCCCTCTCTCTCCCACTCACTCACTCCCTCCCTCCATGGCCCTCTCGGGGCAAGGGCGGCCGGCAGGGGCCGACAGGGCAGGTGTGGCCAGCAGGAACTGTCAGGGCAGGGGTGACCGGCGGAGGCCATCAGGGTAGAGGTGGCCAGTGGGGGCCATCAGGGCAGGGGTGGCCAGAGGCCCATCAGAGCGGGAGGGCCAGCGGGAGCCGTCTGAGCAGGGGAGCTGGTGGGAGCCATCTGGGCAAGGGGTGCCAGCAGGGGGACTGACGGGACCATCAGGGGACAGCCGGTGCAGGCTGTGACAGTCCCTCTGGCCAATCCGGCACCTCACTGGGCTGCTTTGGTCTTTGGGGCCGCTTGTCAGAGCCAAAGGCTCAAAATCTGGCAGACCAATGGCCGTTTTCCCTGCCCACAATCCCCCACGCAGCTGGAACCATTCTGAGAAATGCAGAGAGGTTCCGGCTGCATAGAGGATTATGGATAGGGAGGACAGCCATTCCTCCGCTGCGTATTTATGACGGGCGGCCGTACGGCAAGAGTCGCCCCGTCTACAGTAGCTCCAGATGGTGCACCGTGGCGCCACTATGCATAAAATCTGTTCTAGGGCTGCTCTATGAACAGGTAAGTTTAACATTTTTATCCACCTCTGCAGCCAGCCTCAAAGCACAGGCCCAGCATGAAAACACATTTTGACTCACTCCCATCAAGGAAGTACACGAGCATTAAAATCAGCTCTGCCCGGCCGGCAAATAGCTTCTTCACACTGGCTGTGAGATTTAGATGTATTTATTTTAAATTGTATCTTTATGTGTGATTATTATTTTAAATGTTATTTACAACATGGTAGAAGCTGATTCCGGGCGTTTAAACCTGTGCCGACCAATTACACCCAAATTAACCTACAAACCCCGTACATTTTGGAGGGATGGAGAAAACCAGAGGAAACCCACATAGACGTGAAGAGAATGTACACACTCCTTACAGAAGGCATGGGATTCGAACCCAGGTCGCTGGTACTGTAATAGCACTGTGCTCCCCGCTACACTATCTGTGCCATGGCTTGTGCTGTATATTATGTGTGAATGTGTGTGCATGGTGGTCTGGAGAAATGGTGTTTCATCTAGTTGTGCATGTATAGTCAGATTATAATAAACTTGAACTTGAAATGCTGGCATGTACTGTTTGGCCCAAATAACTGTTTCTGCTTGATACGTCCAACGTCATGTCAAACTGGAGTCCAACATCAGAGAGGTATCAGAATCAGAATCAGGATTTATTGTCATGAACATATCATGAAATTTGTTGTTTTGCATCAGCATCACAGGGCAAATATTTCTATAAACCACCTTACAACAATAAAAACAGTGCAAGAAAAAGTCAAAGTGAGGGCATGTCTGTGGCTCATTGTCCATTCAGGAATCTGATGGTGGAGGGGAAGAAGCCGTCCTTGTGCCCGCTGAGTGCTCGCCTTCAGGCTCCTGGACCTTTTCCCCGATGGTAGCAGAGTGAAAATGACATGCCCCAGGTGTGGTAGTGGTCCTTGAGGATAGAGGGTGCTTTCTTAAGTCATACCCTCTTGTAGATGTCCTCGATGGAGTGGTCTGGTGCCCGTGATGTCGTAGGTTTTTTCCTGTCCTGAGTATTGGCACCTCCATACCAGACAGTGATGCAACCAGCCAGAATGCTCTCCACAGTCCACCAGTAGAAATTTTCGAGAGTCTTCCGAATCTCCTCAAACACCTCACAAAGTATAGCCGCTGGCGAGGCTTCTTCATGATTGCATCAACCTGGAGGCTAACCTTTGAGGCTCAGAGCAAATATGGAATAGCTGTGTCAGAATAATTATGCACTGAAGTCCAATCTTTATGGTTCCAGAAGCATGCATTGTTGTGAGGTCAATAATGATTCCCACAGAATCTCACATACCTCAGTGATGATGGCCTTGGAAAACCTGAACGTGTTCATGAATTGCTCATTAAGGAGGTCCAGATACGATGCCTCTGAAGACTCTCTGGGAATATGTACTTTCCTGATGGGCAGTTGTTAGGTCTGTCCTAAGGCCTCTGACTCACCCGCCCCTTTCACACTTGCAAGGGGTCCCAGGAATTAACTGCCAATCGGCCTTTAAAGTGTCTAGTGTGAAAGTAAAATCAGCTCAACACCAGCGTCATCTCATGCCAGGAATTGATGGCCTCAACCCCAAGTACAATCCCCAGTGTCTGCAGATGCCGGCGTTGCAATCAGGCAAGTGTGGAATGGGCAGTTGCATTGTGGGATCTAAATGGCCCAAGTTTTTGCGTGAGTACAGGAACGTGAAGGAAAAAAAGATTAAAATTAAGGTTTAAACTTTGCTGTGGGAAAGTCGCAACAGGAGAGAGAGGAATTAAATAGCAATAAATACCAATAGCGGACAAAGTTGGTAGCTTTTTCCCACGGTCTTTATAAATTGTGCGCTATAGCGCTACCAACTTTCCCACACTGTTTAAAAATTGTCCGCTATTGCTATTTATTGTGAGCACTTTCCCACAGTCCCTTATAAAGGTCTATATAGGTCAGCAGAACAACAACAGGGGCTGAAGGGCTCATACTGTGCTGTACATAAAGCTGTATTGTGTTATAATTAGACATGATTAACTTTGTTCAAATATAAGATCATAATACGTTGATCAGGATTTAGGGCAGGCCACCATCGCTCGATGCGTCATGACGTCATCGGTAGAAGGTAGAACAGTTCTAATCCCAGGGATGGCTCCTTGCAAGTGTGAAAGCGCTCACGTTAGGTGTGGTCAAGTGTGAAAAGCCAAACCCCCACTCCTATCCTGCGACACTAAACAGCCAATTTAGTGGGGTGCAAGTGTGAAAGGAGCTCCTGAGTGATCAGTCATGCAGTGATAAAAGTGCTGCCAGTTGTGTCACAGCGAAGTCACCCATAAATGAGTATCTCCCTCATTGCATGCTGAAGAAAATGACACTGTTAGTTGTCATACAGTGTGCATTCTGGAAGGCAGTGGAGCAGTCAGCTCGAAAGCTGCCTGATCAGGTCCCCTGATGTCATCTGAGCATCCCTTTAAATAGCAAGAGAAACAACAAACCAATGCAATGCGATCCTTGTTCCACTGAGACTGTTCCACACAGTTCTAGCATGGAGCTTTGATTTCTAATTGATGCTATACATGTAGAAATGGCAGGTGTGTGAATAATTACACCATTTGATACACACTGGTACCAGGAAAATATCAGGAACACTCACAAGGGTTATGCGCAGAAGTGCTCAGTCCAATTTCACAATCAACGTGACTTCATGCAGAAGCGCCAAAAATAAAAGAGTGAATGGTGGCCTAATATTTTGACAATGGTGTCACCAGTACATTCTATAAAATTATGAATTGTATTGTCTCATCAGTTTATTTTTGCAAGGATATAAGGAGAAAATACCTGAAACTTCACTTGTCAGGAAGGCACAACAGCGACTGCACTTTCTGAGAAGACTGAAGTGGGCAAGGCTACCGGCCACCATCATGTCAACCTTCTACAGGAGCTCTATCGAGAGCGTCCTGGCCGGCTGCATCACTGTGTGGGTACGGTTGCTGCCGAGAAATGGATCGGAGGTCAATCTACAGGACCATAATAATGGCAGAGAGGATCATTGGAGTCTCTCTCTGCCCCCCACCCCATCAATGTGATCCACCAGGATCGTTGTCTGAAGAGGGTATGCATAATCATTGAGGACGCCTTCCACCCCGCACACAGCATCTTTTAGCTGCTCCCATCAGGTCAGAGATACAGGAGGATCAGAGCCAGCACCACCAGGATGAGGAACAGCTTCTTCCCATGGGCAGTGAGAATGCTGAAGGACCAAAGGAATGACTCACACTAACCATCGGAGACTCTCATATGTACCAAACAATATTTATTTATACAGATGAAATACTTGTCTGGTATGTGTATTGTGTGTCTGTATCTGTGTTATGTCTGGCTGTGTGCCTGTGTGTTTTGCACCGAGGACCAGAGAATGCTCTTTTGTCAGGTTGTACTTGTACAATCAGATGGACAATCGACTTGACTTGACCCGATTCCCAGCTCCTCAGCGCTCACAGAGCTTGGATAGAGCATTTCTACTTATTATCATCCACTTTCCATTGCTTGCCACTTTGCTATTTGTAATGTTCTAAGATGAGCAATACCATGTAAGTTGATCATCTTTAAAGGGGTTAAATATAGAACCTTGTGCAATGCCTGTAAAAAATCCAAATTGTTCCATTCATTGGATATCCTTCAATCAATAACTGAGTTAGCTTCTCAGAAAATTGTGAAGCGTGATCTATACTTTCTAAAGCTCTGATAGCTTCCCCATAAACCTCTAACAAATAATTACTTTGTCATTTATTTAGGGAGCAGAAATTTTGACCAACGGCCTGTAATCCATTGCTCATGTGTGATCTTTAATATTGAAGTTTACATTGGAGCTGCATTGATCTATCCTACTTGATGCAATGTCAGTTCTAGGTTTTATATCTGACATTTGAATATATAACATTGATCTACTTTTTTTAATGCCAATCTCATGGAATGGACTGTACTGAATACCATTTTGTGTGTGGCCGTGAAGCAACTATACCAATCTATCACACAGTTCATATCTGGATTTAGCACAGTCTGATTAGCAGTGATTAAAAGTAAGAAAGTGACCTGCAGCAATTCACCACCCACTCTCTACCAGCTCCTTTTTAGTAGCCTGGTCCCTTTTTTCTAATCTTTTATTTCATTTCTCTCGGATTTCTATATGAACCTGCTTTTGAAATGTTTATTAAGATTTTAAGAATTTTTAGATTTGGCTTTTATCTTCCTTGAACATCTGGAACACTTTTTCTTTCACATTCACAAGATCACAAGATCTAGGAGCATAAGTAGGCCCATCGAGTCTGCTCCGCCATTCTAATCATGAACTGATCCATCCTCCCATTCAGGCCCACTCCCCGGCTTTCTCCCCGTGACCCTTGATGTCCTGACTAATCAAATGCCTGTCAATCTCTGCCTTGAATACACCTAAAAGACCTCGTTCCCACAGCAACAAGTTCCACAGACTCATGGCCCTCTGATTTGTACCATTTTTGCTTTTCAAGTTTAGTTAATCTTGCTGTTCAAGCCTGTACTCATTTCAGACTTAAATTCCTTCTGTAGTTGCAAAGAAAATGGTTTCATTTTCTGTTACATCCATGACTTTATTATTCCATCATGCAGTAAGCTTGCCTTAGATAAATCACCGAACCAATCTTCCTTTTTATCTTCAAACTTTTATCTTTATTTTAAGGCTGACAACATTGGGAACATATGACCTTCAAATTATTCTTTTGGTTCTTAACCATGTATATATTTCCCTTTTGTCTTAAATTTCTCGCCTTGAATCCATGTGCCTTTTTAATTCAACTTCAGGCAGAAGCTGACAATTATAATGCACTTATTCAGCATTCAAAATTCATGGCCAGTGAGTTACTTTTGATTGTGATTATGATAAAATACAGCACCAGGATGAAAATAATCAAGATGACAAGACTTACAGCAGAATGTATAATTTTTGGCGAATGACAAAGGTAGAAGGAAAATAAGAATGACAAAGGTAGAAGGCATGGGTGGTGTAGCTGTCTGTAAGGAGTTTGTACGTTCTCCCTGTGTCTGTGTGGGTTTTCTCCGGGGGCTCCAATTTCCTCCCACCCTTCAAAATGTACTGAGGCTGCAGGTTAATGGGGTGTAAATTGGGCAGCATGGACATGGGCCGAAAGGGCCTATTTACCGTGTTAAATGTCTACATTTAAATTTTTTAAAAATCAATCCTGACTGTGGACTGCTATGTTCTTACTTGTGTATTTTGTGCTTCTGAAGTTTAGAAAATAACATGACCTCTTGGGCCAGGTACCCTTTTTTTGAATATTTTATTTATATTTTCACACAAGCTTGTACAGTCATGTAGTGTCCTGCCAACAATGGCAGTTCACATTCAAATATACATATATTCGTTCTCTTTATGACTATGTATACAAGCCCAGGTCGCTACCAACCCCCCTCCCCCCACATATAAAACAAGACCCCTCACTCAAACTTCACTTCGATCAACAACAAAACAGGAAATAAATAACAAGGGGCAGGGATTGTCGCGGCACAGTGGGCGGCCTCTGGGCCAATATGCATTCCTGACTTTCCTTGATTAGAATCAGTATGAGGGAGAGGAAACTGCAGTACGGAACAGGGAAACCAAACTGCCATGCACCTATTAGTGTATGGATGGCTGCCAGATTTTACAAAAGGTACTGTATTTGTTTCTCAAGTTATTTTCTCCAGGGGAACGCAGCTCTGCATTTCCCTCTTCTATCATTTGATACTAAGACTAGAGCCAGACTTCCAAGTCACTTCCTGGCCACTGCCAATGCGATTAACACAAATTGGATTTGAAATTTGGACAGCATCATCATAAGTCTAATGTCCATTATATTTCCCAGCAGGAACAACTCTGGGTCCTGTGGGAATCGTTTGCCTATAATTTTCTCCAGGACTTGGCCTAGATCTACCCAAAAGGGCCTCACCTTGGTACATGACCAGGTTGCATACACAAACATCCCGGTTACAACACCACATCTGAAACATTGGTCAAAGAGTTCTGGTTTTGATCTGTTTATTTCCTACGGTGTTATATACAATTGGTGCAAAAAGTTATACTGGACCAGCCTGTATTTTGCATTGATGACCATGGTCATGCTTTTCCAGCACAAGCCGGACCAGCATCTCTCATCAATTACAATGCCCAAGTCCAATTCCCATTTTTTTCTTGACCTATGAAGGCCCAGCTTGGGTCCCTCTGACTGAAACATTGCTGAAATAAATTTCTTACTGCTCCCCCTTTGAATCAAGGCCTCTATGTTACTGCATCAAGGTAGGGCCTTACTTGGATCCAATACGTCTACTAGATCTGGTAAGTGGGAAGGCTGAAGAGAACTGCCCATTGCCTTGGGCACATGTTATAACATCCTGATCCAATTTTGAAAAGTTGGTCCCAACCCTGCCTTCTCCAGCACCTTGAATAAAAATTCCCACTCCAATCTGTCAAAAGCCTTCTCTGCATCCAAGGAAACAGCCAATCCCCTCTCATTTCTAGATTATGCCAGATGCATTACACTCAGCAGTCTGCCAATATTACCTGCTGCTTGCCTCTTCTGCACAAAGCCTGTCTGGCTTTCGTTTATCAATTTCAGCAAATGCAACGCAAATCTGTTTGCCAGGGCTTTGGCCAGGATCTTGTAATCAGTATTCAGCAGAGAAATTGGCCTATAAGAAGAGGGTATAAGTGGATCTTTACCCTTCTTCAAAATCGTTGTAACAATTGCTATTGTCAAAGATTCCAGGAGGGACCGTGTTTCCCTAGCCTGGTCTATCACCTCCATATACAAAGGCATTAATAAGTCCTTAAATTCTCAATGGAACACGGGCAGGAATCCATCCTCCCCCGGACACTTGCCTGCTTGTAGCACACTCAATGCTTTACCCAGCTCTTCCTCTGCAAAAGGAAGATCTAATCCTGCCTATTCCTCTGGATTCAGATGTGGGAGATCTAATCTGGCCAGGAGCTCATCCATTTGATTGGGATCCCCAGTCAATTCAGATTTATACAATTCTTCATAGAATTCCTTAAAGATCTCATTAATTTCTTTTGGTTTATACAAAACCTGGCCATTCCCGGTTTGTATTGCATGAATTATTCTCG
The DNA here is from genome assembly GCF_036971445.1 of Narcine bancroftii. Lineage (NCBI taxonomy): Eukaryota > Metazoa > Chordata > Chondrichthyes > Torpediniformes > Narcinidae > Narcine > Narcine bancroftii. Next base: position 66,413,735 of record NC_091480.1, on the reverse strand, counting down.
AGGCTTGTTCTGCCCTCACCTGCCAAGCGAGGACCTTGTGTGCTCTCTTCCCCATCTCATAATACTTTTGTCTCGACCTCATAAAGGCCTTCTCCATACTATACATCTGAAGCGTATTATATTCCAATTTCTTGGTTGTGAGAGCTCTATAATGGTCCTCTGAGCCTGATTCTTGAAAATCCTTCTCTGATTGGGTAATGTCCTTTTCCAATTCCTCCACTTCCCTCATATATATTTTTCTTGATTGTCTTTGTACATCCAATTATCTGGCCCCTCAAGTACGCCTTGAGGGTATCCCATAGAAGAAATTTATCTGGAGTAGAGGGGCAGTTGTGCTCACAGAACAGGTCTATTTGAGTTCTTATAAAACTACAAAACTCTGGCTTTTTCAACAGCAAATGTTAAAACGCCACCTGTATGATGTGTCTTGCTTATCTGGCATATCTATAGTCAAAACCAAGGGGGAATGGTCTGAGAGAAGCCTTGCCCTATACTCGGCTTCCATGATCCTACCTTCCAAATGAGCTGATGCCAGAAAAAAAATCTATTCTAGAGTAGGAGTCGGTGTCATGTTGCTTTGAGTAAAACGAAGTAATCCCTCTCTCTTGGATGTTTTCTCCACCACGTGTCTATCAAATTCAGCTCCCTGGTGGATTTCGCCACCCTGGTCCTAGTTAACCATTTTGTTGATTTATCCAGACATAGATTAAAGTCGCCCCCTATTAAAATATTTTCATTTTTCTCTGCCAATCGTAGGGAAGTGTCCTGTATACATTTTTCATCATCATAGTTGGGGATGTACACATTCACTAGGGTCCAGGACTCTGAATATATCTGACAGTGCACCATAACAAATCTTCCCATTTTGTCTGTGATTACCTCCTGCACCTGCACTGGAACACTCTTCCCTACTAGAAGTGCCACTCCTCTTGCCTTTGAGCCAAACAAGGAGGATATAACCTGACCCACCCAGTCCCCTTTTTAGCTTTCAATGTTCCCGCTTGGTTAAATGCGCCTCTTGAAGGAAGGCCAGATCTATTCCCATTTTTTTTAATGTATGCCAAGACCCTTTTTCGCTTCACTGGACTGTTTAAGCCGTCGACATTATAAGTAGCAAATTTTACATTCTTAGCCATTACCCCCATGTCCCTCCTTTAAATAGTTCCCCTCCACCATCACCCCCCACCACCCCCCCCCCGCACCCCCAATCTCTTACCATCTCCCCTTTGCTCTGCTCCATCCGAGCTGCAAAAATGACTAAGTAAGAAACAAGGGCAGGAACAAGGACAAAGACTAAAACCCAAATAACTAACCAAAAAAAAATTTTAAAAAGATGCAAGAAACATTCACAGCCATACCTTCCCTTAACCCCCTATTGCTCTCCCCACATATCCTTTGCCCCATAATACACCCACCCTCCCCTCTATTCTGTTGCCAACCTCTTTTGGTTGTCAACACCCTCCCCAATAACAGGTTGTGCCACCGCCACCCATCTTCTACTCTATCTATCTCCCGAGCTCCCCAGGATAAACTGCAATTATAATTTCTTGTCTATTTGGCATAACCTTTTTTCAGACCCCTTATTTTTACAATTTAAGTACCAAAATAGCATTACAGTCCATAACACATCAATACACTCCTGTGGACTAAATTCACAATGCAATAAAAACCACTGTAGGCTGATCCCCAGTCAGGCTTTACTTCTTCTTTGTACTCCCCAATGTGGGCAAACCTTCAGTGAATTCCCGCACCTTCTCTGGATCCGCAATAAATTTTCTTTCTCCTCCTGGTAAAATCACCTTCAGGTTGGCTGGCTGTCTCAGTACATATTCGTAACCCTTTTGCTTGATCAGCCTCTTGGCTGGCTCAAATGCTTTTCTGGTCTTCAAAAGTTCCACACTAAAGTCCGGGTAAAAAAAAGACTTTATTTCCCTCTATCTCTAAGGGGAACCCTCTCTTTTTTGCACCCGTCGCTGCCGCTCCTAACATTTTCTCACTGTCCTGATAACGCAACAACCATATCAGGACAGAATGCAGTCTCTGCCCAGGACCTGGTCTTGGGAAAAGGGATCTATGAGCCCTTTCTACCTCAATCTTTTTTCCCAGTATATCCTTGCCCAGCACCTCAGATCTGAAGAAAATTACTGGGTCTTGCCCTTCAATCCCTTCCCTTAGCCCCACTACTTTAATGTTATTTCACCTGCTGTAGTTCTCAAGGGCATCCAATTTCTTTCAGATATTCTCTCTTTCATTCAGCAGCATCTCCACTTTATTGCCCATATCATGTATGGTGTCCTCATTTTTACCCACCCTTTCCTCCTCTTCAACCATCCTACCCATCAGCCCAGATAGGGTACTCTGACTTTGTCCAGCTTCTTTCCCATATCTCGGGCTCTCTTGTCAACAGCTTGGCCCTGCCTTCCATCTGGCACAGCGTTTCCATTACATCGCACAGGGAGGGCTCTGAGCACCTCCTGCTTGCTTTGTTTTGACAGGAGTCTGACAGAGCCTTCCTTCATCACTGCCTTCATCCTCTTCAGAGCTCCGGGACCCATTGTCGCTGTTCCCAGTGTTTGCCATCTCTTCTGGTCCATCGCTGGACCCATTGGTTGCCTCACTTGACCCGACCCCACTCGTTGTTGGGTTGCCCACCACACCGCGCGACTTGGCTTTGGACCCGCTGCTGGAGCAGAGGTGAGTACCGACCTCCCCCTCGATACCGGAGTCGACACCAGTTCCCCACAGCTTCTTGTTTGTCCGGGCTGGTCCGCTCCCCATGCTCTTCAGTGCTGCTGCCCCGCGACCACTACAGACGACTACCTCGTCTCGGGCATCACACATACCACAAGGATGACCGACCTGGCACAGCTCCCTCCTTGGGCCTCGGGGTGGTCCCGCCATTTTCCTCGCCACGAGGCATCCCTGACTGGACCTCTCGCTTCAGTGGAGATTCTTTCATGTTTTTATTTGTGAATTTACTCTTCTTAGTCATTACCTATTGTAGGTTTCTTCCCACGTCTTTTTTTAGTATTTTGGTTATTCAGTTGAGGTTTTTACCCTATTTATTCTTGAAATTCCTGGGAGCTCTAGGATTCCACCTCCTCCTACGCTCCACGCATCACGTGACCTCTCGGGCCAAGTACTCTTGCTGGACTTGGCGTGCAACTGCATAAACTGTCTTAAAACATGTAACACCAGCACATCTAAGAAATCTCCCAAGCATATTAGAAAGAAACTGTGAGAATCAAGAATAATCAGAAATAATCACAAGGAACATAATTCACAAATTAAGGGATTCAATTAATACACAACCATGCAGGGTTCCTGCAGATTACTTCCTCCCTCTGTTGTTTATGAAGTGTTTTTGGATAATACACAGTTAGTGTGACAGTTAGCACAATGCATTCCCAGCGCCAGCGATCGGGACTTGGATACGAATCCCGCGCTGTCTGTAAGGAGTTTGTATGTTCTCCCCATGTCTGCATGGAAACCCAAGGGCTCCGGTTTCCTCCCACTGTTTGAAACATGTAGGTTAATTGGGTGTAAACCCAGAGGCTCCGGTTTCCTCCCACCGTTTGAAACATGTAGGTTAATTGGGTGTAAATTGGGTGGCACGGACTCATAGGCCAAAATGGCCTGTTACCGTGCTGTATGTCTACATTTTTTTATTTTAAAAATACGATCCTCATAATGCAAAGCATGTATCAGTTAGACACTTGATAGCTAATGTTTTTAGGAAGTGGGGAGACGTGAAGTTGCTCATTTCTTGACACCTCATTTTTTTAAGAAGAAATTGCAGTGAACTCTGGATAGACTATTTCTGTTAAGAGGAGGAAAGATTAAAACAAGAGGACATGAGTTAAGAATTAAGGGGCAGAGGTTTAGAGGTAACATGAGGGGGAACTTCTTTACTCAGAGAGTGGTAGCCGTGTGGAATGAGCTTCCGGGAGAAATAGTGGCGGCGGAGTCAATTGTATTATTTAAGAAAAGGTTGGACAGGTATATGGATGAGAAGAAGATGGAGGGTTATGGGCATTGTGCAGGGAGGTGGGACTAGAAAGGGGTGTTTGGTTCGGTGCGGACTAGAAGGGCCTAATGGCCTGTTTCCGTGCTGTAATTGTTATGTTATGTTATGTTAAGAATACTGGGGGAGGAGGGTGAGATTGATTTTCATCTGAAGTCAGTCAGGGTTCCGGTAACATTGAAGCAGGAATTGGATTTAGGCTGCCGTATCGCTTGACATTTGCATGTGAGGCAGGAATTAAGGCAAATCATGAATATGAATGAAAGAGAGGTGCCCCACATCGCAGTTTCCTGAAAACTCTTTAATAATTAAACGTTCCCCTTTTCAACTAAAGGGATTCAGCAAAACAAGTAAATGTTGAAATGTGAAAACATCTTCATTATTGGACAATTATCTAAACTTCAAAGATTGCAAAGAGGAAGCCTTGGAGCATCTCCTTGGAAAACAAACTATTGCCTCTGTCTTTATTGTCCCCACAAATAATGGACTTGTATTAAACAGTAATGTCAAATGCTGCAACAGTAAAGGTGTTGGCAAGAAGAATTCAATGCCATTACCTCAATATAACTTTCGAATTGTTACGGCACAGAAGGAGGCCATTCAGCCAATCTAGTTTGTGTCAGCTCCTAGTGGAGAAATTCCCTGTGCCTTCTTCTTTCCTTTTGGCCCTACAAATTATTTCTCTCAATGTCTTGTCAATTTCCTTCAGAGGACCTGATTAATTTTATCAGATCATCACCACTCTGCATTAAAATGTTTTGCCTCAGGCTCTCCATCCACTTTGTCACTTTTGCTTAAAACCTTCTGCACCCTGGCCCTTGAATCATCCATCAATAGGGAGCATATCCCTCTGTCTGAATTTATATTTCTTGGTTTTCAAATATACCATCCTGTATTTCAAATAACTCCTCAATATTGTTTGTGCCAAAAAGAATAAAAATAACATATTTATAATCGCCCCCTTTCACAGCCACAGGATATTTCAAAGTGCTTTACACTCAATGAAGTCATCATGTCATATGGACAATAATTAGGTTGTAAAATACTTGTACCTTTCATGAATATATTTTGTTACATAACAATGGCTGCAAATAAAATAAGAGTGTGTTCACTAAAGTGCTTTCCGATGCTTTGTTTTATGATAAACACTTCATTTCATTTAAAATATTCAGAAGACTTTGTACAAGTACGTAATTCATGCAAAAAAGTCAAATATTTAAATTAAATTACAGTAGTTTCATTTCTTTTTCAATAAACTTAGCCTATGTTAAGTTCTCTTATACTTTGGATACAGAATCCTTCTCCCAGGAGTCCTTCCTGTGGGCCATACTTTCCTTGAATGTGCCCTACATAAGAACATAAGGAGTCGGCCATCCGACCTGTCGAGCCCTGCTCCGTCATTCATTGAGATCATGGCTGATCAGATGATCGGCTCATCTCCACCGACCTGCCTTTTCTCCATATCCCTTAATTCCCTGACTATGTAAAAATCTACCCACCCTGGTCTTAAATATATTTACTGAGGTCGCCTCCACTGCTTCAAAGGGCAGTGAATTGCAGATTCCCCACCCTCTGGAAAAAGCAGTTCCTCCTCATCTCCGTTCTAAATTACTCCCCTGACTAGGCTATGTCCCCTAGTTCTAGTTTCCTCCACCAATGGGAACAACTGACCGACCTCACTTATCTATGCCTTTCATCATTTTATACATTTTGATAAGATCCCCTCTCATTCTTCTAAATTCCAGTGAGTCCAATCTCAGACACCTCAATCTCTCCTCATAAAGCAACCCCCATTTATCAAGCATTTATTCCTGCACTAACCAGGAATACTCAGTCATGGATTGTTCCTCTGGCAGACCAGCAGATTTCAGGTTACCCATGGAGATCTCTCATCAAACTGATGGTGTTTTCTTTACTTCAATATAATTGGGCTTTATTGTGAAGCATGCTTTGGCAGGTTCCAGCGGCTCATCTAGACATTGGCACTCACTCCTGGTGAGCACTGGGAAAGATCAATTTTAAACATTTTTTTTAGACATACAGCACGGTAACAGGCCCTTTTGGTCCATGACCCTGTGCCACCCAATTACCCCCAATATTCTCAGCAAGTTTGTGATGCAAATGTTATCAAAGGTCGGTAGCCCAGTAACTGGCACCAACAAGACCCACTTACACCAGCATTAAAAAATAAATGCAAGTATTATTATTTCTCATTAAGGCCTCAATTCTTGTTAGAAGGCCATTTCAGAAGGCCATTTCATGTTAGGCCTCCGCCTGGAGGCCGGCCACAAAAGCGGATGGAAAACTTAAAACTTACCTTTCAGACAGCAGCCCTAAAAGGCTGCTCCAGTGTCACATTCACATCAAGCGGCGCCTTGTAGCACCCTCCAGAGCCAATGGAGAGGGGGGGGGGGTGCGACTGGTGCCGTAGTGCCACCTGTCATAAATAAGTGGCAGAGCAATGGCCACCTCCCCTACATAATTCCCCCACACAGCTGGAATTTCTCTATGTTTCCCAGAACAGTTCCAGCTGCGTAGGGGATTATGGGTAGGGAAGACGCTCATTGCTCTGCCGCGTTTTGAGCTGCAGAGAGTGGACCCGAAGGCTGGAGTGGCCCGGTGAGGCTGTCACAGCCTGCACCAGCTGCCCCCTTGAGAGCTCCCGCTGCCCCGACGGCTCCCGCTGGCTCCTGCTGCCCTGACAGCTCTCACTGGCCCCTGTTGCCCCGCCAGCTCCCACTGCCCCAACAGCTTCCGACAGCCCCCATGCCCCAACGGCCCCTGCTGCCCTGATGTCTCCTGCCGGCCCCCGCTCCCCCAACAGCCCCCACTGTCCCGACGGCCCCTGCTGCCCCGATGGCTCCCGCCAGCCCCCGCTGCCTTGAGAGGGTCATGGAGGGAAAGGGGTGAGTGGGGAGATGGGTCGCAGGCTGATGGAATCATCGGCCCACCCCTAAATAGCCACTTACAGAGGCTGTACATCCAGATCAGGCAACAGAGCTCAGCACTCTGCCGATCATCCTTCCCCAAGAAGTTGGAATCAGCACCTTGGAGCCAGCCATGGCGCATTCAGAGAGGTACATCTTTAGGCATAAGGACAAAGAACCTCCGTCTTTACAGACAGGTGTTTGCCCTGCTTAAAAGTACCTAGAGATAATGTCAAGGTGGGGAAAATGTTAAGAGCAGCTTTCCTGTTGAAGTTTCCACATAAAATATGGGTGACGTGGGAAAGAGGAAATATTCTAATTTACCTTTGAGGACATGACAATTTATTACATTTTTTTAAACAGTTTACAGATATTACATCTTGCCTTTCACAACCTTTCAATAGGAGGAAAATTAAAGTTAATTGACGGCAAATTATCAGCTCTCTTGAGTTCTATTTTACAAGGTCTCTCTAGTGGACTAGTTACGTCACTCTTAATTATCTAATGAATACAGTATTTCACCTCCCAGCTCAAATTAACATAGAAAATAAAGACTGTTTATTACCATAATTAATCTGTATTACTCCAAAATTCCAAATATCAAAGCCGTTCCTATTCAGTTATTTCCCAAGTCATTTGATCAGAATAAAAGGTTCTTTGTCCAACAATATCTCTATATTGCAGTACCTCAGTCAATTTTGAATGTAACCTTGAAAACACATTTTTGAACTACAAGTCAGTCTTTTAATCCATTCCAGCCTATGCACATCTAAACTACATTTGTGGCTCCATCTGCCCTATCTAACGTCTCTTGGTAATTTCAAACCCTCTTCACAGCTGAGCCACATCCATGGATCATTCAACTCCTTGCCATGCCTCTTCACTGCAGAGAATGAGTTTGACAAGGCTCCATCGGTAGAAAAATTATTTGGGTAAAATTGAAAATGAAACAATCCCCTTGACGATCAAATGCTCATCACCTATCCCATTGCCCACTTCGTATCCTGGCATTTGTTCTTCCAATCTTGGAATGGCTAAAGTTTATTTGCCTCCTCTTGCATCTTTCTAGTGAATACACCTGAGCATAAAAGAGAAGTCACCGAGCAGAAACATTATGTGGTTGACTTTTGCCTTCCTAACACCTGACCTGAGGGTGTCAACAGTCCTGGCAAGGTGCCCAGCTCATTTCAAGGGGCATCTGGCATCTACGGACAACAAGCAGGATACAAACACCCCCAGGGCAGCCAGTCAATTTGTGCCGCCATAGTATCGAGCAATCTGGCCCAGTCTCCAATGCGCATACAGAGCTGATAAAACAAGGGCGCTGCAGTGCGATTCTTGGGCCAAGTTATTGCTGTCAATCAGTATTTATCTGACTGCAAACTGCAAAGGGACAAAAACATCCACCATTGTTGGTAGACAACAGGCAAAAAGATTGATACTGGAAGCTGAAGCTAATTGCAACATTCAATCCAACAAATGATCGATGGCTGCATAATATCCTGGATGATTGGAGGCACTCATTTTCTGGATCTCTATCATTATATTAAAAGGCCTAAAGAAAAAAAAAGTTACTCAATGTAGCAAAGCACATTGAAATACTGACTTTTAACATTTCAGAATAACAAATGCAGAAGCTTTGAAATGCGGAGATTGCATGTCCAAGCTATTGCTAAGCCTTTATCAAATTGGCTAAAGCTATCTTGTTGTTCCTTTAGTTTGTGAATTAGGGGTCAATGGTGTGAATGCAATGCTTTTATCATGATGTGTTAGTGCCACTTTTGTCTCCTCTATATTGCTGCACCCTCTTCTGTGAAGCTGGTGCTGTGAGGCATGGGGAGTGTGGTGACATGTTCCCTATTGCTCATCCCCAGAGCCAGGGTCTTTTGGAGGAGTTGTGCATATGCTGTTGTGAAAGTTCATGCAATCTAATTTCACTTTGATTTGCTACAATCAGAGCATCTGTAGACTTATGTGTTTCACTTTACCAGGATGTTGCCTGGATTGGATAATAGGTCTTATAAGGCAAGGTTAGCAGAGTTGGGACTTTTCTCTGTTGAGCATAGAAGGATGAGAGGAGACTTAATAGAGGTCAACAAGATTCAGAAAGGCATAGATAGGGTGGGCAGCCAGCACCTTTTTCCAGGGCAGGAAAAGCAAACACCAGAGGACATCTGTACAAAGTGAAAGGAGGGAAGTTTAGGGGAGAGTTGTGGGTGGCTGGAATGCCTTGCCAGGGGTGGTGGTTGGTAGAGGTTGAATCATGAGGGGCATTTAAGAGACTCTTAGACAGGCACGTGGATGGAAGTAAAATAGACAGTTACAAGGTAGGGTGGGTTTAGTATATTTTTTGGTAGGAATATATGGGGAGGCACAACATCGAGGGCCAAAGGTCCTGCATTGTGATGTACTGTTCTTTGTTCTATGTATACCCTCAGATATTCTTCACAAAAGCCAAGGAATGCAGTCACGTTTCATATCATGAACAGAAATGATGCCATGTATAAACCTGCCCTACTTTGTCTGGGTGAGGTGTGGGCCTGATGTCCTGCTCAATACATCGCCTCTCCTTTCTCGGTATAGTGATCGCTGCATGGCCACTGTCTGGCTTGCCAGACAGGAGGTCACTGCAAATGGCCTCTCCTACATGACTGCGTCCGTAGCAACACCTTCTCATCGGTGTCCCCCGTTTTCACTGAGTTTGCTATGTCATGGCACGGCCGAGTGTCCAGCAGTATAACTGGATGAGTAGGCTGGGTTTGTTAGCCTTGGTTGGCAGCCAGCCTAAGAGAAGGACAACTCTGATTTCAAATCTGGGCAGAAGGGGCTCATTAGCCTGGTCAGGCCATCCATCTAGGACACTCTGACATAACAGCTATGAGCCGAGGACCTGGTTATCACCATCCCAGCTTGCTAGACCATGGCAGATAAACCCCGGGCGTAACGGGTGGGGCCAGCACTGTGCAGACTAAAAAAATCCATTGCACAGGCTCAAAGGACATGCCCATGTCTATAAATCTTCCTAAATCTTCGTTTGCGAAGCCAAGCCTTGACAGATCTGTAAAATCATAGAACAAGGGAAAAGGGCCTTTGACCCAACTCATCAAGTTGTCCAAATTGCCAATATCGACCAATATCCCTCTCAGCCTTTTCCATCCATCCTGCCCAAATGCCTTCTAAATGTTGTATTTATAGCCACCTCTCCCACTTTGTTCCAGAAACCTACCATCCTCCGTATGAAAAAGTTGCCTCTCAGTCTCTTTTAAATCATTCCCCTCGCCTTAAACCTGTGCCCTCTATTTTACCCTGGGAAAAAAAGACTGTGACTATTGACTTCACTTATGCCCCTCAGAAAGGTCACCCCTCAGTTATCTCCACTCCAGGGAACAAAGTGCCAGCCTACCCAGCCTCTCCTTCCAACTCAAACTCTCTAGTCCCAGTAACATTCTCACAAACCTTTTCTACACCCTTTCCAACTTCATTACTTCCTTCCTATAGCTGGGAGACCAGAACTGCTCACAATACTACATGTGGCCTCAGCAATGTCTTGTACAGCTGTAACATGACATCACAACTACTGTACTTCAAGCCCTGACCGATAAAAGCAAATTCAAATGAATTTATTTTCACAGTCAGCAAGGTGCAGTGAGAAAGTTTGTTTTTACAGACAGTCCAGTGAGTTATCCCAGTAAAGAAGTGCAGAATTACAGAGAGAGAGATCAGTTAGTAGAGAGCAAAGGCACCATCATTTTAATTTTAATGTGGTTAATTCAGAAGTCTCATATTTTGAATCTAGTGGTACATAATCTCACACTCATGAATCTTCTTCCTGATGGGAGGTGGGTGAAGAGAGAGATGGGCAGGGTAGTATATTTTGATTTGTTGGCTACTTGTCCAAGGTAGCAGGAAGTATGGATGGAGGAGAGAGGAGGAGAGTTTGTGTATTGGTCTGACCTGCATTCACAACCCACTGCAGTTTCTTGTGATTTTGGCCAGAGCAGTTCTGGTCCCACACAGTGCTGCACCCTGACAAGATACTTACAATGGTGCATCTGTGGAAGATTTTAGGAGACACAGGTTTATCATTATTATGTGAACCATTATGTGAACCAATCACGTAACTGGGTTCCCCTTTCATTGGGCGTTGTTCTAGCACCAGGCTGGTGAAAACTTCTGAGTTGGGCAGGGTTGCCCAGTAACAAACAGCAAACTATTATTGCATCGCTCAAATTTACATTCTTGATCACATGACATTGGTCAGGGTCTTACTTTCAGACTCTGCAGTTCCAACGCAAAACATTTACTGACCATTTCTACCCACGGATGCTGCCTGACCCACTGAGTTCCTCCAGCTTCTCATTGTTTGCATAAGATTCCAGCATGCCGATTACATGTGGGTTGAATCTGGCAATTTGTCGGGTTCATACACAGTAATCACGCAGTGTGAAACGTCCCAACCCGGCAAGCCGAGTTAAATTCAACTGGGCTCTGACACTTGGTGGGGGCAAGTGTCAGAGCCCAGCTAAGTTAACTCACTAATCACCTTCTGGCAGTGTAAAAGCACACCCGCTTTCGCATTGTCACTGCTGGAAGAGAGACCCCCCTCCCGTAAAATGTCGGGTTACCAATGAACCAGGAGGGTTGGCAGTGTGAAAGGGGGTTTTGAGTTTTCTCTACCTAACTATCTCATTGCCCAACAGTTGCCACTGGCCATTGTTATTTTGCCCCCACTCTATTATATCGAATGCAGCAAGGAACTACAATGCAATAAACAAGTTGCTCTCTTGAAATGATTACAGTGCTTTGTCCTTATAGTGAAGCTGCTCCAACCCCAACCCACCAATTTTCCCTTGCAACCGCTGCAACCGTGCCTGCCTGTCCCGCATCAGACTTGTCAGTCACCAACGAGCCTGCAGCAGACGTGGACATACCCCTCCATAAATCTTCGTCCGCGAAGCCAAGCCAAAGAAAAAGAAGAAGTTGCTCCTGTAATGCCAATCTGTAGGCTGTTCCTGGGTTTTTCACCTTGGCAACAAAGAATGATACAGCTCCATATCAGAATGGTGTGCAAGGATATGTGAGAGAGAACATCCAAAGAAGCATCGTCCCATTCATCTGCTTTATTTGTGGTCTGCAGGGGTTCAAGGCAGCCAGCACAAACTTGCTGAGGGCAAGTACATTATTAGGCAAGAACATTTTCTTCCACAGGAGTTCAGCAATGCAATATTTTTCAGACAGAGCACACAAGGAAGAATGGGAAACTTCCTAATGAGAATGTAATGAGCAATGATGCCAAAGCTCGTGGCTTACCAGCTATTTGTGGCAGCCCTGAAACTGTGGCAACACAAAATAGATGGAGCATGCTTTACACTGAACATTGCCTTATTAGAGAAATCAGTTGGCCATTGAAACGAGCCTTGCAAAAAACAGCAGATGTAACAATCAGATCTGTCTTGAGAAACAAAGCGCGAGATTGAAGCCTACAACCATTAGATTAAAGGCAGAACAGAAGTGCTTTTCCACAGACCAGAAAAAAAAATTGCTTTGGCTTTCAAGTCCCTTTTAACATTTCCAATGGGCGCCAGACGACATAGCATTATCAGTCTCCACAGTCCAAATTTTTATTGAGGACAAAAGTAGGAATCTGGCTCCTTGCATTTGTCTTGCAGAGATCCGATCACAGATTTTAAGCATTCCATGGGTCTGTGAAAGTGTTTATTTATTCTAAATCATGTTGGTTATGGTAATAAGTCAAATTTATTCTCATCTGATTGTACATGCAAGTACGAGCAGACAAAACAACGTTCTCCAGTCCTCGGTGCAAAATACGCAGACATACAACCAGGCATAGCACATATACATATAGGTCCATGGGATGAATTTAAGCCTCACACATTCTGTTGCTAGAAGGTAATGTGCCTGTGCATCTCCAGGCTCACAACAAGCAGGATTGCTATACCTGATGGATCAAGGTTCAAGGATCCTTTCCTTGTCACAAAATAATGCATAAAAATGTAATATATATGATATACTTCAACTTTTGTCTGCAATATGGCAAACAAAGTCACCATTACCAGGGTCCCCAAACAAAGGAGAAAGAGGAGCAAAAGAGAGTCCTTTCAGAGACACTGTGTGTCCGTGGATTCATCTCCAGCGCTACCGTTGACTCTGCAGCCACACTGACTCTTGTTCACACCGCTGGCAACCGAGCTTGGGGCCTTCAAGTTGATGCAATCATGAAGAAGGCTCACCAGCGCTGTAGAACCATAAAACATTACAGCACAGAAACAGGCTCCTTCGGCCCTTCAAGTCTGTGCCAAACTATTTTTCTACCTAGCCCCACTGACCTGCACCCAGACCATAGCCCTCCATACCTCTCCCATCCACGTACCTGACCAAATTCTTCTTAAATGTTAAATTGAGCCCGCATTCACTTCAGCTGGAAGCTCATTCCACACTCCCACCAATCTTTTTGTGAAGAAGTTCCCCCTCATGTTCCACTAAACTTTTCCCCTTTCACTCTTAACCCATGTCCTCTAGTTCATAACTCACCTACCCTCAGTGGAAAAAGCCTACCTACATTTTCTCTGTCTATCCCCCTCATAATTTTAAAAACCTCATTCCCCTCATTCTTCTACACTCCAGGGAATAAAGTCCGAACCTGTTTAACCTTTCCCTATAACTCAGTTCCTGAAGTCTGGGCAACATTCCAGTAAATCTTCTCTGCACTCTTTCTATCTTATTGATATCATTCCTGCAGTCATACTTCGAGAGGAGTTTGAGGAGATTTAGCATGTCACCAGACTCTCAAAAATTTTGACAAGTGGGGAGAGCATTCTGGCTGGTTGCATCACTGTCTGGTATGAAGGTGCCCACGCTCAGGACAGGTAAAAACTCCAGAGGGTTGTTAACTCGGCCTGCAACATCACGGGCATCAGACTTCACTCCATCGAGGACATCTACAAGAGGGTGCCTTAAGAAAACAGCCTCTATCACCCAAGCCATGCCCTCTTCACTCTGCTACCATCAGAAAGGTGGTACAGGAGCCTAAAGACAAGTACCCAACAGTACAAAAACAAATTCTTCTCCACCACCATTCAGATTCCTGAATGGACAATGAACCACAGACAATGAACCATTATTTATTCTCTTTTGAACTTATTTATTTATTTTAAAATATTTATAGCAATTTTACACCTATGGTGCTGCAAAACAACAAATTTTGTGAAACATCATGATAATAAATTCTGATTTTGATATGATCTGAAGGCCTTCACTGCCCAAAGCCCTTCAGGAACCCTCCTTCCCATCAGACACCCTCTCAAATTCTGGTTCCAATACCTGGTTTCCATGAGCCAGTCTCCAGCAGCCTGCAGCCTGAGTAGGACTTTCTATCGCAAGTTGCCAACAGCCCACAGCCTATGTGGATCCTTCAGCTGCTGTTCGTTGGTCCACTGTCATGGTCACCTTCCATGTTAGGTTGTTTCTCATGCTTCTCCTTCTCAACCGGTGGGGAGGGGGGGGGTGCTGAGGAAGGAGGTGTTCTCTCCTTTTCTGGTGCCCTGCGCCGGTCTGCTGATCCCCCAGAATCTGAAATCCTTCGTATCCTGCCCAACATAGGCATTGTCATCTTGGGCACAGACATACCGGGTTGCATGACTTAAAATAAAAACCGTCAGCACCTTTAACAGGCCGTTTAAAGCCTGTATGGAGCCGTCGGCATCAGAACCAGGCAGTCGGACCCTGTGGAGCAGTGCTGTGCCCCTTCTCCCCGTGCTCTTGGATCCACACCAGCGGCAGGACTGCCGTTACAGCTACTCCAGCAGTGCTGCCATTTTTTTTTGTGGATGCCATTCTTCTTGGTGAATGAATGCTTTGGGAAAATTGGATTAGACGGTGCCAACTGTCATTTTCTGCTCAGCACAAATGGAGCGGGGAGAGTGCTTGAATTGTTACATTGACAAATATTTCAATGATTTTGCATTATGCAATTTAAATTCTGAATAAATGAACAAGTACAGAGGGCAAGAATAAAACTTTGTTGAGCTCATCATGGAACAGAATTCCTCTAACACTGTCTTGCCCTGACTCAAGCATAAATCATTCTAAGTTAATAATTTTCATTGCGCAGTACAAAAGATTCTGTCAATCCGCTGCTTAATTGTATCCAAAGGCAGGGGAATGCAGACCAAGTCTTATCTTTTCCACATTAATACCGCCTAGTAAAAGACTACATTTTATGAATGGTTTTTTGTCACACCAAAGCTTTTATGGCATTAAATCATTCTGACTGGTTTAAGAGATTGAGACAAAAGGGAAGGAAGAGGTCAACAGGCCAAGTTAAATTGGCTATTTCTATGCAAAAGCGGTGGAAATCCCACATGGAATGTGACAACTGGTTTTGCATGTATTAGATTATACATGGATATTAAAGGCACCCTCTGGGTTCTTGATAACACCCTCCTTAAACTTCAGGAAAATGTTGACAGAGCCCCAGAATGGAAGATCAGAATTTCAAGGCACAAAATGCATCTGCTAAAGGAATCTATTATATCCAGCAAGCTCAATGTTGATTTGGGTTAGAATCTGTGTTTATGAATTCCAAATGAAGGCAGCCTAGATTCAAAAGGATTGTGCAACTTGATGCATCTGTCTGCATCCAACACTCGATGGTTTTTTTTTAATTCACGTGGGATTTGGCCCTTGCTGGCAAGGCTAGCGTTTATTGTGCATTTCTAACTGCCCCTTGATGATGAGCCACTGCAGCCCTTCTCAGATTCAGATTTATTGTCAGAGGACATACAACCCTGAGATTCTTTCTCCTGCAGGTGTGGCAGAATTACCACTTATTGGTCATGCAAAAAATAAACTGTACACAGTGTAAAACATGTAAACAAACAAAGAACTGTGAACAGGTAATAAATATAAACAAACTGACTGTGCAATACAGAGAGAACAAAAAGAAAATCAATGAAGTGCACAAGTAAAAGTCTTTAAATGAGTCCCTGATTGAGTTTGTCGTTGAGGGGTCTGATGGTAGAGGGGGAGCAGCTGTTCCCAAACCTGGTGGTGTGAGTCTTGTGGCACCAAGACCTCCTTCCTGATGGCAGCAGTGAGAACAGAGCGTGTGCTGGGTGGTGTGGATCCTTGATGATCGCTGCTGCTCTCCGACAGCAGTATTCTCCATAGATGGTTTCATTAGTGGGGAGGGTTTTGCCTGTGATGTCCTGGGCTGTGTCTACTACCTTTTGGAAGGCTTTATGCTCAGGGGTATTGGTGTCCCCATACCAGACCGTGATGCAGCCGTTTCCATGAGCCATCTCTCCTCAGCACACCCCTGTAGACATTTTTCCAGAGTTTTAGATGTCATACCCAACCTCCACAAACTCCTGAGGAAGTCGAGGCACTGGTGTGCGTTCTTCACGATGCCATTAGTGTGATGGGTCCAGGATAGATACTCCAAGATCATAACTTCCAAGAATTTAAATTTGCTCACCCTCTCCACTTCTGATCCCCCAATGATCACTGGATTGTCCACCTCTGGCTTTCCTTTCCTGAAGTCAATAATCAGCTCCTTAGTTTGGGTGACATTGAATGCAAGGTTATTGTTGGTGCGCCATTCAGCCAAGTTTTCAATCTCCATCCTATATGCTGACTCATCCCCTTCCTTTATACAACTGACTACAGTGTATCATCGCCAGATTTGTAGATGGTGTTATTGTTGTACCGAGCCACACATTCATAAGTGTGAAGTTCTCCCACAGTTCAATGCTGTGGGGGTGATTACAACTGAATGGCTTGCTGAACCACTTCAGAGGACAGTTAAGAGTCCATTGGATTGTATAGTGAACTACATGTTCCATTGTCACTGCCCAACCTCACTGGAATGCCTGCAGACTGCTAAACAGGAGGGGAAGGGCTAGAGGGGGGAATTAACCCTTTGGACTCAAGCCATTTTTAATCTTTCATAATATACAGTATACCATACTCCGGATTGGGTCGATGGGTAAACCAGTTGGTGATTGGGAATGAAACCAGTAGAATATGTGCTTATTGGTAGTCCCTGAAAACCAGGACACAGAATCCAAAGAGTTAAGTCACTTAAAACCTCCAACATCCAACAGTGTGGTACTGCAGTGCTGCAGTCTTAGCACTTGATGGCGCTGTGAACCAGTATTGCTGCCCGCCAGCGCCACCCAATGGTTACAATTCCTCATTACAATGAGCTGCTCCATCCCTGACTGCAGTACTCAAAGGTGCTGGAGAAACTCAGCAGGCCACACAGCACTCAGAGAAAGCACAAGGTGGTCAAGTTTTGGGTCTGAGCCCTTCTTCAGAATTATGGTTTTATGGATTTTGCTACATCCATAAAACTAGTCACTATGACAAATAAATGAATTGGTTTGTAGAGCAGACTGCTCCAGGGGAACAGATAAATCGTATTCCTCCAACCGAAGAAAATGACTGACTATCTACCTCATTTATAGGCATTATTATGGTGTAACGCCGCCTTGAAGGCAGCTCAATGAAAAGAAAAAACATTGAACGTATCTTTTTATGGAGAAGGTCTACAAGGCAAATCCAACATTGCTTTCTCATTGAGCAGCGTCGGGAGGCGTCTTCTGGATCTGAGGGACGTGGAACGAGTGGTGCAGTAGCTCTGCCCATCACCATGATGTCATCCATACACACCGAGAAGGGAAAGCGGCCGACACCTGAAATGGCGATCGAAGAGCAGGTAAGAGCACTGGTGGAGATCTGTTCAAGGAGTCTTAGAACTTGGGCAGATCTCCAGCGTAAGGTAATTTGCTATATTACTGCATACAGGGTTTTAAAAATCCTGCTCCTGGGTCACGGGATGATGAAGTCATCGTGACATCATCAGCCCGCCCCCTCACAGCCACTTTCAGCGGCATTAGCTTCACGGAGGAGGTGGAGAGAGTCACTCCACCTCTGACTCTAACCCCCCCCCCCCAGGTGGATCAGAGTCCGCCTCCTGAGTCCACCCTCAGAGCTTTCAACAAGGTATGTTAAGCGAAGGTAAAGGCAGAGCATATCCACCTTTACATTCACTTTTTTTCACTATAAAAAGGCCTAATGTTCCTCATAAATTTACAAACCTCTATCAGGTCACACCTCAGTCTCCTCTGTTCCAGTGAGAATAAACATAGCCTATCCCATCTCTCCTTATAACAACAGCCCTCCATTCCAGGTGAATCTCTTCTGCACTCTCTCTCATGCATCCACATTCTTCCTATACCAGAACTGTACACAATATTCCAAGTGTTGCCTGACCATTATTTCATATACAGTAAAAGCCCTGGTATCCGGCACGTATGGGGATTGGTAGATGCCAGATAAGTGAATTTTACGGTTGCTTGAGATTGTGTGTTGCATGATTGGTGAACTGACCACTAGGGGCGCCAATTTTAAACTTTTGTATTTTTTTACCTATTTATTTTCCGCAATTTTTTTTTAATGGTTGCTTGAAACTGCCATTCCGGATAATAGGGAGTTTAATGTAACTGCAACATGACACCCAACACTTCCATTCAATGCCTCACCTGATGAAGGCAAGCATGCTGAATGCCTTCTTCACTATCCTGGATTGCCATTTTCAATGAACTCCCTCTGTACACTCCTGAGGTCCCTATCATTTGGGTGTGTCGTGTTCATACTTGAAGATCCAAATGCAGTACCTTGCTCCTGCCTGGATGAAATTCCCTCTGCCACAGCTCTGCCCAAATTTCCAACTGATCCAGGCCCCTTGGGCAACCATCCTCACTCTCTATGGCTCCACCAATTTTTGTGTCATCTGCAAATTTACTTACCAGTCCACCTACATTCTCATTCAACTCATGTATATTGTAATAGCACTAATTTACCACAGCTTACAAACAAATAAAGAATACATTCACTCGCTTCTTTCAGTACACCATGAAGTAGACTTTCTTTTATTATACACTAGATGCAACATTGCATTCTTCAACTCCCCCAAACACCACCCAGCTAAATTCCTTCAGGGTAGGTGCCAAGAGGAGCCATTCGCAGGCATGGACCCCTCAATGAGGTGCTGTGCCCCTCCCCACACCTCGCGGCCATCACACGCAGTCAGTCCCGCCCCTAGCCGCGTCACTAGCATGCCTCAAGCGTCACTAGTGTCTAGATTGACGCATGCTAGCAACTCACCACCCGCCCCAGCCACATCCGTCGGCACAGGTAGGCCAAACATATCCAACAGCACTTTAATGTAACTGCAACATGACACACCCCCACCGTCAGCAATTTTTAATTGACAGCACCCCCCACTGAGCGAGCACATTCGTTCTAGCACCAACCTTGAACCCCTCTGACCTTCTCATTGGCTCAATGCCACACAGGTGGTCCTGACACTCTCAATCTCCTCCTCCCGAAGAAGGTAAGTATGTGACCACGACAATATAAATGACTAACAACAACGGACCAGCTCTTATCCTTGCAATACACCACAGATTACAGACTTCCAATCAGAGAAAAAAAATTCCTTGACCCACTACTCCCTGCCTTCTATCAATCAAGCCAATTTTGGACTCAGTTTACCAACATATCTCAGGTCCCCGTGTGCCCTGACCTTCTGGATCAGTCTTCAATGAGGGACTTTGTCAAAAGCCTTGCGAAAATCCATGTAACCACATCTACTGCCCTGTCTTCGTCAAGTTCTTAGTTACCTCCTCAAAAGATTGCTGAGACATGATTTTGCCCGCACAAATTCATGTAATCGACTCCTAATCAGTCCCTGCCTTTCGAAATGAACGCAATTCCTGTCCCTGAGAATTTTTCCAATAATTTCCTTACCACTGATGTATGGCTCATTGGTCTGTAGTTACCTGGCTTATCCCTTCTGTTCTATTTGAAAAACAGAACATTAATTATCTTTGTTTTCTGGTACCTCACCTGCAGCTAATGAAGATGTAAAAATCTCCATTAGAAATCCATCAATCTCCTCCCTTGTTCCCTTTGCATCTGAAAGACACACCCAGGGAGATGCAGCTTTATTTCTTTATAAAGTATTATCTAGTTCTCTGTTCGAAGGTCATTGGCAAAAGAAATGGAAACAAGATGAGAATTTATTTTTGCATATGGAGTCGTTGCATTCTGGAGAAAGTGGAAATAGATTCAGCAGTAACTTTTTATGGGGGTTTCGGGAAGGGATTTATCCAAAAGGATAAATTGGCTGGGCTTCTAGAGAGATTGGTGCTGATTGGAGAACTCTTTTAAAGAGCTGGCATGTGCAAGATGGGTCAAATGAGCAGTGCCAAGTGTTCTCTCAGTCTCAGATCAGATATTGTTGTCATGTAATAAAACAGAAATGTAATATTACACAAAATTGCCTTTAGTCTCAAGATGCATCATTAAAATTGCCCAGCACCCCTTGCAGTCAGAGAAAGAGAAGCAAAAGAGAGTCCCCTCAGAGTCACTGAGTGTCCATGGATTCGACTCCAGTGCTCCCGCAGCCTCTGCAGATGCACATACTGCCATTCAGTTTCACCATCAGCAACCCAAGCCCAGATCCCAACCTCCAACACAATGAGGAAGCCTTCAGTGCCCAGGACCTTTCGGAAGCCCTTCTTGCCTCAGCACCCTGTCGGATCCCGATATCTGATTCTCATGAGTAAAACACGAAAGTCTGCGGACACGGTGGTTGAAGTAAAAACACAACGCTGGAGAAACTCAGCAGGTCAAACAGAGTATTTTATTGAGCAAAGATAAAGATACAGAACTAACGTTTCAGTCTTGAGCCCTTCTCATGAGCCAGTCTCCAGCAGCCTGCACCTTGTGCAAGTCCTTTGACCTCAAGTCACCAGGAACCCGCAGCCAGTGTGGGTTTCTTGCCTGCAAATTGCCAACAGCTCACCGACTGTGTGTATCCTTCAGACGCAGAGCCCCACGCTGGTCCGCCATTGTGGTCACTGTCCTTTGGATCGTTTCCTCTGCTTCTCCTTCTGAACGAGGGCAGGGGCTGTGGTATTCTCCCCTTTACTGATGTCCTGCACCAGTGCGCTGCTCCCCTGGAGTCTGCAACTTCTCGTGGCCGCTCCTGAACACAGGTGCCACTATCTTGGGCGCAGAGCCTACAGTCACAGGATTTTAAATAAAACGTCTTCAGCTCCTTTAACAGGCCATTTAAAGCCTGTACGCAGCCGATGGCAGTAGATTGGGAGGTTGGACCCCCTGGTGGAGTGCTGTGACTCTGCTCCCCACTCTCCCTGGGTCCGCACCAGCGACAGCACTGCCATTACCGCAACTCTGACAGCGCTGCAATTTTTTTTTTTCTCTTTGATTCTCCCTTGCCTGTGGGTATACAGAAGCCCCAGGGCTTTTTTTAAAACATTGGTGCTGCAAATTGGAAATCTGTCCACGCGTGTCAGAAGGCATTAGTTATCTATCATCAACATACTTGAGCAGCTCAGCTCACACTGCATGCCTTTCATCCACTGTTCCTTTCTTCACTCTGGCTGCACCCTTCGGCAGCTTTCTGAATAAATTAACAGAACAGGTGCACAGAACTAATTATAGCCCATTATTCCTGAATCATTTACTGCTGCTGAGACCTTCACAAAATTAATTTGACATTTGATTTTAAACCACAACGCTATGAGACACATTATCAGGTTTCAGTTAGTTTAAAATAAAGCAAAGGGCTTCATTCACTTTTGACAGGAATTCTTAATAAGTATTATCAAGGGGGCAGACGGCAACAAAACACACAGTACAAACCCCACCCGCCACACCTCCACCAATGGCAGGGTCTCTGCCTCACTCCACCCAGCTCATTCTTGTCTTTGCTTCTAGGCAAGATGATTGAAGCATTCTCCTCTCTGTCCTCCCTTATTTTTCCCTCTGTAAATCAGCTAGCAGTGTCTTGATTCAGACCAGCTCTGTTCACCACCACCTCTGGGCTCACTGACCAATGTGTTTCTTGATCACACCGGGCCTCAGTCGCACAGAGGTCCTTCCTCGAACAACCTCCACTTTGTTCGAGGCAGGACCACTCTCTGTTCCCCTGGTGCAAGGCATGTGGATAAATCCTAAGGACAGTTGTTGCAGGCCCTCAACTGCCCCGAATAACACAGCACAGATCAGGAATCCATCTGGCAACCTGTCTGGTCTGGGTGGCTCCCAAGAGGAGCTTCAACTCACCGAGAACTTGCCAATGGGTAATGCTGCTGTGACAATATTGTAACCATGAATGATTTGGTGCAAAGCTGGGCCTTTGCCTGGAGATGCAACGGTCAGGTGTCATCTTCTATGAAAGGAACCGACAAAGCAGAAGAAAAGAGAGCCATGGGAAGCCAGCAGAGAGTGTTGGAAAAACACTGATTCTCCATACTTGGATCAGGGCTGCGAAGCTGAGGTATCCAAGACAGGCTGCTCATGTTGCTCCCTTGGCAAACCTTCACTCTGTGGATCGGGCCACCACATTGCCTTGGCATATTACCAGCCGAGTTGTGTTGCCACTCTTCTTGTGGCCCTGCAATAGAGGAGAGGCTGAGAATGACCAGTTGCATAACTGTCCATGCCAAAATCCAAGCTTCAATGGGAATCATGGAGGTCCAGCCTTTAAACACAGCATGGTCCTTCTTCCCATTGCTTCAACTTTCATGATTATTGCCTTATTATTTAATCCACCTGTTCTGTCTGGACAAGAGTCCCAACCAGTTTGACCTTTCCCAGTGACTCTCAGGTATTCCCAGGTATAGTGTATACCTCAACTCTGGTATCAGTCTGGGAATCTTTTTTTATTAATTCCATCACCATAACAGGACCAGATAGATGTGTATCTTTGCCACATATCCATCAGCTAAGACTAATAGAAATATGCTGTTCAGATGAGATTTGAATTGGACTTTAGCTGAAGTGGGCTGAATTATGACCAAACAAAAGTGAGTCTCAACATTTTTACTCTGACAAATGCCTCCAGAATTCAGTGTCAAACTACTCCGTGTTCATAATTCTGTCACCTTGCACCCCCTCCCCCCTATCCCTCCCCACAGCCTGCATTGTACTAAAGGCTATTTATGGAACTAACTGATGTGAAAGGCTTAGAATAGAATTCCAAACCTAATTTATAATCCAGTTTGGGTGCCAATCATTTTAAGAAGTCCATTATTATAAAGGAGCTGTTAAGAGCTCCCTCTAAAAAATGATAAATTCAGACCACAAAACGAAAATGTAATATTTCTTCATCACCATGGATTCAGACCTTTTCGTGGCCACTATTAAAGAGACAGAAGGAGGGAGACAAAGAAAATGAGAAAGGAAGAGAGAGAAATGGAGCTGGTGAGGGAGAGGAAGAGAAAGAAGTTTAAGACAGAGAAAGTGAGATAGAGACAGGGAAAGAAAGAAGAAGAGAACTGGGGTAAAGAGAAAGGAAAAGATCAAAAGGAGAAAAAGGAGGAAAAATAAAGATGCAGAGGATGAAAAAGGAAAGTGAAAGAAAGGGGAAGAGAGTTGTACATTTCTGCAGCAATCTCAGACCTTCCAGAGTTCTACAGCCAATGAATTATTGAATTACTTTCTCCTAATTTCCTTGGACGATACATTGATGGCTGCTGCATTGCAACGGATGGGAGAGTGAACAAATCGATGCCCCACTACGAGACATCAATTCATTTTGCATAGGACAAGATGCAGCACCACAGGGAAAGAACAGAAGGGGTGGCACGGACTATTCAAAGCTAACACAGGCAAGTTAGTTGAATTGCTGTGAGATCACCACTGACAAGAAATATAACAGGACCAATTCCTCATCTGAGTGTACATCCTGGATCTCCCTCCCCAACAATATCTCCTGAATTAGAAATAACTCACTGATCCTTCATTGTCATTGTGTCTAACTCCCAGAACCACCCCCCTCACCTTCCCCAACAGAACAGTGGGTGCATCTTCACAAGGGGGAACTGCAGTGATTCAAGAAAGTGGCTCATCTCAATCTCCTCAAGGGCAGTTAAGAGTGGCCTTGCCAGCAGCACATTCGCATCATGAGGGAAAAAATATAACAACTCCAAGCATTGACTTCACCTCTATCCTTTTGCAGTTCTGGTATCTTGTGGTGCACAAATTGGTTGGCATGTTTTCCACATCACATGAGCGACTATGTTACATTGGTACATTAACTTGTCGTGAAAAACACTGTTAAAATATGAGGCTTTTTATTAAAATCGTCTCTATGAAAGAAAGAAATCATATCACTTTTAAAGCTTTTGCTTTGCTGATTGCTGACATTAAAATGTGAAAGTTGTCGACTCAGAAAATTGCAAGAAAAATGTGGTGTGCAACTGATTTGCGTGACATACCTACCACCTACTGGCCACTAGAGATATTGCATGGTGGAATGTTGGTTTACGTGACCACATTGCCCTTGTCAACATCCTCACCATAAAACTATGCAGCCATTTTGTCTCACAGTAACAAGGTGCCATTTTAAGGAATTAAGTAAATATTCATGACCTGGGTCATGCTTTTGGATTGGCCAGGCATCTGAATTATGTCTTGAAAATGAAGATGGAAAAGGCACAAAAAAGATTAAATCCTTTTTTCCACCACCAGCCAGGCTCCATCTGAATCGGAATACAGCATTCCATCTGAAGACACATGAAAGGATTGCATTTCACTCTGATCTTTCTCAGTTTCCCAAAGCCACTGATGTACTGCAGCAGAATCCTCACAGCTGCAATGTGGGAAAACAACAATCAAATTATGCCCAGCAAGCTCTCAAAAGCAGCAGTCTAACAATGACAAGAAAATATATCTTGGTTGAGGGATTAAATATTGGCTTAAACCTGCTCTCTTCAAACAACGACAAGCAAGAAAGTAGAGAGGCTCACAATTTAAAATGTCGTCTCAAAACCAACACATCTGGAGAGCGTCAGGCACAAATCTGCTTGTTGGTTTGCAGACACACCTGCATGAGGCAGAACCCATTGAGTCACAGGTGTCGAACAACTCAGCAACAATTCAGAGCAAAGCGTCACCAGTGACTTGCCAACACGTGTAAGCCAGCTTCTGTGACCAGAAATCTGTGCCCCGTAGGAAATTGGCCTGATTCATCTTTGTGGCTTCTGACTGTCCAGCATCAATCTGATGATATCACCGGGTTATGTGGCTAACCCATGAGCTTCCCCAACAGGAATACCAAGAGCGAGCTGTGCAGGCCTGGAGAATGAGACAGAACTGAGAGGGCCAGCACTGTGATACTGACCTCCTGCACACAGATCGGGCAACCTTGGTGACTGAGGGACAGCATCTCAGAATGATTCTCTGTAGGTTCTTCACGCTTCCCTGCCCCTTTGTACAGATCACTTCTGAGCTGTGGCCTCTGGCCCCTGAACAGACTGCACTTCATAGTCGTGTGGGAGGTCCCTCAGGGCAGATAATACCTTGAAGGGTGTCCACACAGAGGAGAGAACTGTGTCCACACACACAGGAGAGTACCATCTCCATACACACAGGAGAGAACCGTGTCCACGCACAGGAGAGAATCATCTCAACACACAGAAGAATACCGTGTCCACAGATACAGGAGAGTACAATGTCTACACACACAGGAGAGTATCGTGTCCACACACAGGAGAGTACAGTGTCCATATAGAGGAGAGAACCATCTCCACACACACAGGAGAATATTGTGTCCACACACAGAAGAGTACAGTGTCCACAGATACAGGAGAGTACAATGTCCACACATTGAGGAGAGTACCATTTCCTCACACAGAAGAGTATCGTGTCCACACACTGTAGCTCAATCAATAACCACAAGTAGACACAAAAGATGTGATTAAAGGCTTTAATATCCAGAAACATCGGGCATGTCTCTACATGCTGCTGGCTCAGGTCCAAGGCTGATATGGAGGGAGGAGACTAGGGCTATCAGCCCTAGGGAGGAATTACAGGGGCTGAAGGCAGGCCAGCCTATACAGTCCAATGAGGTCACACTTGCACTATCATGTTCCACCACATTTACCCCTTCCTTTTAGATGAAGTCCGGTGGGGTGAAGTGGGGCAGTGTCCATCGCCACTGGTTGTGGATTCTTTCATAATTCACAGATTCAGCCGGTCCAGTGGCTTTGTCCGCTGCTGCAATGGCTGCAGCACCTGTTGCGTCTTCGTTGGCTCCTGCGGAACAGTGACCTGTTTGGCAGGCTGGATGTCTGGGGGCTGAACTGAGTCAGTGTAAACAGGTCCCAGGGGAGGGGTTGGGGAATTGGTTGCAGGGGTGGAGTGGGTGGTGACCTGAGGGACCGTGATGGTGGCTTCAAGCAATCATTTGTCAGGACAGTCCCTGGGGCTGGCTGGTCACTGACGAGAGCTTCTGGGTGCACCTCCCATGCCGGGGCCCCTGCTCGACCCAGGTCCCAGATGAACACTGTGTCTTTCCATCTGTCCGGGTACAGTACTGGGAGTTTGCATGCAAGAGGTGCACTTCCTTGACCAGCGGGTCTGCCTTGTGGGTCCTAACATGACTGAGGAGAAGCATTGGCCCTGGGGTCATCAGCCAGATTGACAGCGTGATTCTAGATGCCATCCTCCTAGGGAAGGAGAACAATTTCTTATGTGGGATGGCGTTCGTCACAGTACAGAGTAGGGACCTGGTGGTGTGCAGTGCTTCTGAAAGGTCCTCTTGCCATTGGGATATGGGCATCCTTTTTGACTTGAGGGCCAAGAGGATTGCCCTCCAGATCATGCCATTCTTCCTTTCCACCTGCCTTTTCCGCGGGGGTTGTAGCTGATGGCTCTGCTTGTGGCTATACCCTTGGACAGGAAATGTTGGCGCAACTCCTCACTCATAAATGAGGTCCGCTGATCACTGTGGATGTAACTGGGGTATCTGAACAAGGTGAGGAGGTTGTGGAGGGCTTTAATGACCATGGGCGTGGTCATATTTGGGCAGGGGATGCCGAATGTGAAGTGTGAGTACTCGTCCACGATATTCAGGAAGTACACGTTCCGATTCGTGGACAGAAGGGGGCCCTTGAAATCTATACTGAGACATTCAAAGGAGTGAGTGGCCTTGATGAGCTGAATTCTATCCAGCTGATAAAACTGTAGCTTGCATTACGCACAGACCAAGCAGTTACAAGTCGGCTCCCTGACCACCTCTACTGAATAGAGGAGGTTGTGGGCCCTCAAGAAGTGGTAGAGCCTGGTGGCCCCGAGGTAGCAGAAGCTATTGTGGAGGGCTTGGAGGGGATCAACCTGTGCCCTGGTGCAAGTTCCCCAGGACAGGGCATTGGGTGGCTCATTGAACTTCCCCAGCTGATACAAGATCTCGTGGACAGCTCATGATCTTGTCATTTTTGATTTTCTCCCACTGTTTATTGTTCAACATAAAAGCAAAGACTCTCTGGTCCATCAGCAGGGTGAATGGTCAACTGGTGCATGGCCTCCACTATAACCTGTGCCTCCTTCTCAATGGCTGAGTGCCTGAGTTTGAGGCCCTGGAAGTTTCGGGAAAAGAATGCCACGGGCCTGCCTGCTTGATTCAGCATGGCAGCCAAGGCAAAGTTGGAGGCATCACTCTCCACTTGGAATGGGACAGATTCATCAATGGTGTGCATCGCCGCCTTGGCAATCTCACCCTTAATGGCCTGAGGGCCTTACGGGCCAACGCTGATGGGGGAAAGGTAGTGGTTTTCACCAGGCAGTGGGCCTTGTCCGCATAATTAGGGATCTACTGGGCATAGTATAAGAACCCCAGGCACTTTTTTAAAGCCCTGGGGTTTGGGGACAGTGGGAGTTCCAGAAGGAAGGTGCATGCACTCAGTATCGGGGGCAATGACACCATGCTCCACTACACACCCAAGTATGGCCAGCTGCATGGTGCTGAATACGCACTTTTTCTGGTTGTACGTTAAATTGAGGTCTTTAGCTGCGGCAAGGAACTTTTGCAGGTTCTCGTCATGTTCCTCCTGGTTACAGCCGCAGATGGTAACATTATCCAGATATGGATATGTGGCTTTCAATTTATTGTCATCTACCATGTGATCCATTCTTGAATGAGACCCACAGGAAGTGATAGAGGCAGCCATTGGCCTCAAACACTGTGTATGGACAGTCCTCCAGGCAGATCGGGATCTGGTGGTATGCCAACTTGAGATCGATGGTTGAGAAGATCTGGAACTGGCTGATCTTATTCACCATGTTAGCTATGCAAGGAAGTGGGTAGGCATCCAATAAGATGAACCTATTGATGGTCTGGCTATATTTGATGACCATCTCATGTTTCTCCCCACTCTCAAACACCACCATTTGTGCCTCCAGGGGCTGTTACTGGGTTCTATGATGCCCTCCACCAACAGTTGCCCCACTTCAGTTTTTATAAATTACCTCTCCCCAGGGCTGTATCGCCTACTTTTAGTGGTGACTGGTTTGCAGTCCAGGTGAGATTCTGGAACGGAGTGGGGGCGGCAGAGGGACCCGGAGGGTGGCCAAACCAGAGTTGGATTGGCCGCGTTCGGAAGGAAGGGTGGGCCCCAGGAATTGGTTATTTCTAACTGTGACGGGAGAATGAGGCCCATCAAACTCCACCAGCAGGCTCTTAAGATGGCACTGTAAATCCAGCCCCAGTATGCCTGAGGAATGACGAGCAGCTTGAAGTTTTTATACTTCATGCCCCTAACGATTAGAGTCACGGTGCAGCACCTGTGGATTTCTGGGGACTGGGATTTGGATGCTAAAGCTACCTTACACTTTGCAGGGGACACTGCAAGGGAATAATGTTGGACCATGCTCGGGTGTATAAAACTCTCTGTGCTCCTCATGTCGAACAGGCAGCCTGTGGTGCAGGCATTAACCTCGATTTCCATCATCGATCGTGCCAGTTGGTGTGGCCTGCTCTGGTCCAACACAAAGGAGACCAAAGTTAACTCGTCAGAGTCGCTGCTGCTGTAGTGTTGGGACTGCTTCTGCCAAGATGGGCGCCCTGGAGATCCCAAAGATGGCCGCTCCATAGATCACACACAGTTGAGTCCAGAAGAGAAGCTGGATATGACGTCATCCCATGTCATCGTCCTCCTGTTCCTGCCATTCGGTTCACAACTAAGGGAAGTGGATCAACCCAAATTGGTGACATGGGTTGCGGTCCGCACCCGGCGCTGCTGGGTGCGGTTTGAGCGGCACACCTTCGCGTAATGCCCCTTTCTCCATCAACTCAAGTAGGTCGCGCTATGGGCCGGGCAGTACTTCTGCAGGTCTATGACTTGGCTGCAATCTTTGCACCTTGCGTGCTCAGCGACGGCAGTTTAGGGTCCCCGAGTCTCAAGGTAATGGCGCTCGTGCTCCCCACCTTGCAGCCACGTGGCTTGCCAAGTAGGCCTCCATGTTCTTCTGGGCTGTCTCTAGTGATCGAGCCAGCTGCACAAATTTCCTGAAGGGTCCGATCGCCCTTCTCCAGGAATCACTCCCGGATGTGGTTGAAATGGAAGCCAGCCACTAACCTGACATAGATGAGCTCCTCTTGGTAGGCCACTGCAATCATATCTCTGCACCCACAGGCTCACCCCAGCTCCCTCATGGCCCTTAAAAAATCGTCGATGGACTCACCAGGGCTCTGGTGTCAGGTGACCAGTAGGTAGTGGGCATACATGGCGTTGGGACACTGTATTGCTGTCGCAGTAGGGCCATTGCATCGTTGTACTTCTCGCAGTCCCATATTATTTGGTAAGCTCGGTTGCCCATCGATAAAAAGATCAGATCATACTTGTTGCCATCCGCGGTAATGTGGTGGTGCTTTTAAGCAATGTAGCCACATATCAAATTTGATGGAGGCCTCTGGTTCCCTAGGGTCGGTCTCCAGCTTCTCCACTCAGATCATCTTGTCCATGGCAAGTAATCTGGATATTAAATTGTAGCTCGATCAATAAACACAAGCAGACACAAAGCAAGTGATTAAAGGCTTTAATGTCCAGAAACATCAGGCACGTTGCTACATGCTGCTGGCCCAGGTCCAAGGTTAATATAGAGGGAAGAGACTAGGGCTATTAGCCTTAATTGGCAATTATCAATTGGGACAAAGGTGGGCCAGCCTGTACAGCCCAGTGAGGTCACATCTGCTCTACCGTGTGTTCCACCACACACACACACACACACACACACACACACACACACACACACACACACACACACACACACAGAGTATCGTGTTCACACACAGGAGAGTACAGTGTCCACACAAAGGACAGAACTATGTCAACACATACAGCAGAGTGGTTTATACATTTTATTTGTTCCCTTTTATTCTCAGGATGTGTCAATGAAAAGCCAGGCCACCATTCACTATATCCTCCTTATTGCTGTAATTCAGAGTCTGGGTATTTTAGAGGGCAGTTAAGAATCAGCCATCTGGAATCTTGACCAGGGCCCTACTTACACAATATTTATGAACTGGAGTGGGCGTCCTAACAATTCGATTTCTTCACTGTCTCCATTCCTAATGCTAACTTTCTAAATTGAAACAAATGAATTTAAATACATCAGTCATGGAGTCGTGCTGGGATTATAAATTTGCCTCCTCAGAACACCAATGTAGGTGCAGGAAATTAATCAGTGTACCACACATCCCTTTCAAAAAGGCTCCATTAAAAGGGGGACATCTTTGTTAGCACTGTATCCAGTATGGTGCTTTTATTTAAGAATGACATCAGCATTTTGATTTATTTGCTTCATGTCTGATTTAAGAAAAGGCAGGCTGAAGGCCTTTTCCCAGTTTTTGGAAATGTGTCAACAGTAAGTTCCAGATAATTACCATTCCCATCACATTCCCTTTCTATCTTTTAAACAACACTTTAAACTTATGTCCCTTCATCTTACCCTGTTCATAAGTAATTAGGGGTGAGCAGTCAACAAGGCGTTGCCAGGGGTAAAACACGAAAGTTCTGCAGACACTGTGATTGAAATAACAGCACAATGATGGAGAAACTCAATAGGTCAAACAGCGTACTTTATTGAGCAAAGATAAAGATACATAACCAATGTTTCAGACTTGAGCCCTTCATCAAGGTAGGAGCAAAATGTAAGCAGGTCTGCGAACAAAATGGTGGGGATGCAGAAGCAGGGAGCACAGTCAAACAGGATTTTTTTTTTAAATTCTCTCTCTGTAGAATCTCAAGGTTGTATGTAATGTTATGTATGTACTCTAACAATAAATCTGAATCTGAGGTAGTAGGTGGATAAGGGAGGGAGGACACACCAGGAAATAGGGCTGATGGCTCTGTGAATGAAGAGGGAAGGGGCTGGAGAGCTGGAAGAATGAAGGCAGAGGGAATGGGAAGAAAGAGAGAACAGGGAGCAGTCTAGCAGAAACTGGAGAAGTTGATGCTACTGCCATCTAGTTGGGAGTGCCCAGACAAAATATTAGGTGTTGCTCCTCCAATTTACTTGGTTTGACAGGATATGGACAGACGTGTCAGTGCAGGAGTGGGGCGCAGAATTGAAATGGTTGGCCACTGGGATACACTAACATTCCACAAAGTAAAACAAGAAAATCTGCAGATTCTCATGCAATACACAAATGTGCTGGAGAAACTCAGCAGGTCATGCAGCATCCATGCGAAGTCCATAAATGTGCAAAATGTGGTCGTGTTCACCCCTGTCAAATTCCCTCTTAACCTTCCTTGCTCCAAGAACAAACCCAGTTGTCTAAACAGTACATCATCTCCACACCCTCCCAAGGTCATTCGCATCCTTCCTGAGGTGTGGCGACCAAAACTGAAAATAATGTTGCCATTGTTATGGACCATGGACTGACCTTTCAGACTGTGGATTGTCACTTTAAAGGATGGATTTCTACTGAGAACTGTGTAACTTGGTGCCGGTTTGCCAAGGCCAAGCTGTACAGATAAGAATGACAGAGAGAAAAAAAAAATCGGGTTGGCTGAGGCACAGAGAGTTTGGTGAAGAATCCAGAAGGATACAAAGAGACACCACTTGCTCTGTGCTGAGAACGGTTCTGGCTGACTGAATTAGAGTGTGATAAGGTTAAAAAAAAATCACCTTGAAAAACCAAGGAAAGTCCATGGTGAAGAAAGTTGCAAAGGAGTCGTAAGTTTCCTGCCAAGCAACATCAGTCAACTCTCTCTCCAACGTTCATTTGGAGTCCTTTTGTTACCAGTTGAAGAACTGAATTTGGACATTGAACTCTGAGAGTGAATTCTGTGGACTGTGTTTTTTGGACTGACTTACTTGACCAGACTGACCTAGGGTCTGGAGTTTTTCCCCCACATATACATTTTTTATAAATAATCTCTATATATTTACTATTAGAGGCACATCGTGGGGTTAATTTGAGTAAGATATCGTATTAATAGTTATTAATAAATATGAGTTAAAATTTAATTCTTTTGTATTGTGTCCTGTTACTGGTTTGGGGCGTAAAACCATCTAAATATCCTGAAAAAGGCTGCAAAAATACAAGCCCATAGCCCTTTTCTTTTCAGGCTGGTTTCCTAAGTGATTATTTTCTGGGGGTGGGAGGGGGGGAGGGGAAGAAAGCAAGGGTGGCTGAATTACATAAGTTACAGCACAGAAAAAGATCATTTAGCCAATTAAGTGTTTACCAGCATTATGTAAGAGCAACCCAATTCATTCCACCAGCCCTCCCCAAAGCCCTACAAAGTTTTTCCTTTCAGATATTTATTCAGCTCCTTTCTGACACGACAGTTGAAGCCCCTTCCATTACCACTCCACAACTATGAAAGTAGTATTGGCAGCCAGAGTGTTAGAGGAGATAGTGAAGTGGAAGAGAAAGGTCACGTGATAGAAATGTTCTCAGGTGTATTTATTTCAATGCAAGGAATATTGTCAGAAAGGCAAATGAGCTTAGAGCATAGATTGGCACGTGGGATTATAACATTATTGCTGTTAATGAGACTTGTTTGCAAGAAGGGCAGGACTGGCAGTTCAATGTTCCGGGATTCCGATGTTTCAGACATGATAGAAGGGGAGGGATGAAAGTGGGAGGAGTGGCATTGCTAGTCAGGGAAAATAACACAGCTGTGCTTCGACAGGGAAGTCCAGAGGGCTCGACTACAGAGGCCATATGGTGGAGCTGAGGAACAAGAAAGGTGTGACCACACTGTTAGGGTTGTATTACAATATAGACCGCCCAATAGTCAGAGAGAATTGGAGGAGAAAATCTGTAGAGATAGCAGACCAATGTAAAAAACAGATAGTATGAGATTTTAACTTTCCACATATTGACTGGGATTCTCTTTCCGTAAAAGGGGCTGGATGGCTTGAAGTTTGTCAAATGTATTCAGGAAGGTTTTCTAAATCAATAAATAGAGGTACCAACAAGAGAAGATGCCAAACTGTATCTCCTATTAGGGAACCAGACAAGTCAGGTGACAGAAGTATTTGTAGGCGAACATTTTGGGTCCAGAGACCATAATGTCATTAGTTTCAAGTTAATTATAGATGAGGATAGGCCTGGTCCTCAAGCTGAGATTCTAAATTGGAGAAAGGTCAATTTTGTGAAAATGAGAAAGGATCAAGGAGGTGGATTGGGATAAGTTGTTTTCTGGCAAGTGGAAGGCCTTCAAAGGCAAAATTTTGAGAGTGCAGAGTTTGCATGTTCCTGTCAGGATTAAAGGCAAAGTTAACAGGTATAGGGAACCTTGGTTTTCAAGGAATATTAGCAATCTGGTAAAGAAGAGAGAGGTGTATAGCAGGTATAGGCAACAATGAGCAAATGAGGTACTAGAAGTGCATAGAAAATACTTAAGAAGGAAATCAGGAAGGCAAAAAGACATGAGGTTGCTTTTGCAGATAATGTGAAGGTAAACCCAAAGGGTTTCTACAAGTATGTTAAGAGCAGAAGGATAGTAAGGGACAAAATTGGCTCCCTAGAAGATCAGATTGTTGTCTATATGTGGAGCCTCACGAGATGGGGGAGATATTAAACAGTTTTTTTGAATCAGCATTTACTCAGGAAACTGGCAGTGGATAAGGAAGGAAGGGAAACAAGCAGTAGTGATATGGAACATATAGAGATTAAGGAGGAGGAGGTGCTTGCTGCCTTACAGCAAATAAAAGTAGATAAATCCCCCAGGCCTGACATATTCCCTTGGACCTTGTGGGAATTACAGGGGTCCTGGAAGAAATATTTAAAATGTCCTTAACCACGAGTGAGGTGCCGAAGGATTGGAGGGTAGCTCATATTGTTCCGTTGTTTTAAAAGAAGCTCTAAAAGTAAATGAGGAAATGACAGGCTGGTGAGCCTGATGTCAGTAGTGGGTAAATTATTGGAGGGTGTTCTGAGATCAAATATCCAAGTATATTGGCAGCCAAGGGCTGATTAAGGACAGTCAGCATGGATTTGTGTGGTAAGTCATGTCTAAGAAATCTTGTCGAGTTTTTTTTGAGGAGGTTACCAGGAAGGCAGATGAAGGCTGTGGATGTTATCTAATTGGACTTTCGAAAGGTCCCACATGCGAGGTTTGCTCAGACACTTGGTGCCCATGGAA
Organism: Narcine bancroftii; assembly: GCF_036971445.1. NCBI lineage: Eukaryota > Metazoa > Chordata > Chondrichthyes > Torpediniformes > Narcinidae > Narcine > Narcine bancroftii. Next base: position 66,379,284 of record NC_091480.1, on the reverse strand, counting down.
AGGTAGTAAAATGGATTTGAAATTGGCAGAAAGAGGTAATGGAAGATTTGTTTCTCAGTCTGGAGGCCTGTGATTAGGTTAAAATGGGGGGAAAAAAAGGAAAAGGTTTAAAAAAGAAATAAAGGAAAAGAAAAAAGGTTAAAAAGGAAAAGTAAGTTGATAAAGAGAAGTAAATAAAACGTTTAGATGCTTTTTCTTCCACCTTTGATTCTTTTACCTCATCACCCCGACATCCCACTCTCCCTCCTTCAGTACTAACTCTCTGACGGAACCTCCTCAGCCCCTTTCTATGTTTTGGCCACAAATCACCGTAGACCTTGTTACCTTATTCCCCAACAAGAAGTGAACAACAAACCCTTAACAGCAAAGGGGAAAGTTGCCTTCAAGTGGAGGGCGGCGGCGGCGGCAGTGGAGACGTCATCGCGTCATGCTAGACGTCACGGAGGAGCGCCGCTCTCATTGGATATTGAAATTTCAAATCGCGCCCGCGCGCAGAGTTGGTTCGATTGGTGGTGTCGGTGTCTTTCTCCCCTTTCCGTGAGTATCGGCGCCCGCCCTCGCCGTGTGTCGGATATTGTGGTCGTACTGTTCTGTCGGTTGGGTGGGTGGGTTATCTTCATGTTTCGGGCTCCTTTGCTGCTGGCCCCTGGCGGTGTGTTCCATCTGGGTCCGAAGGCAGGAACTGCCGTTGGGCCTGGTGCACGTCCCTTCACTTCCTCGGGCGGTGTTTGATATCACCCCCCCGGGCTGGGGTCACCTTCCTGCAGAGTTTGCCCTCCCACCCCCCGGGCTGGGGTCACCTTCCTGCAGAGTTTGCCCTCCCACCCCCCGGGCTGGGGTCACCTTCCTGCAGAGTTTGCCCTCCCACCCCCCGGGCTGGGGTCACCTTCCTGCAGAGTTTGCCCTCCCACCCCCCGGGCTGGGGTCACCTTCCTGCAGAGTTTGCCCTCCCACCCCCCGGGCTGGGGTCACCTTCCTGCAGAGTTTGCCCTCCCACCCCCCGGGCTGGGGTCACCTTCCTGCAGAGTTTGCCCTCCCACCCCCCGGGCTGGGGTCACCTTCCTGCAGAGTTTGCCCTCCCACCCCCCGGGCTGGGGTCACCTTCCTGCAGAGTTTGCCCTCCCACCCCCCGGGCTGGGGTCACCTTCCTGCAGAGTTTGCCCTCCCACCCCCCGGGCTGGGGTCACCTTCCTGCAGAGTTTGCCCTCCCACCCCCCGGGCTGGGGTCACCTTCCTGCAGAGTTTGCCCACCCCACCCTCTGGGCTGGGGTCACCTTCCTGCAGAGTTTGCCCACCCCACCCCTCCTCCCATCCCTGGGTTGGGGTGACCTTCCTGCAGAGTTTTCAACCCCTCCCAAAAAAAAATCCCTGAGTTGTGGTCACTTTCCTGCAGTGTTTGGCCACCCCCCCCCCCCCCCACCCTTCTCCAATGCAGCCCTAACTTCTACAGATGTACTGTTGAGAGCATTCTACTGGTTTCATCAATGTCTGGTATGGGGGTGCCAATGTTTAGGACAAGAAAAAAAACTCCCAAGGGTTGTTAACTCACCCTGTGACACCATAGGCATCAGTCTTCACTCCATTGAGGACATCTACAAAAGGTGGTGTCATAAGAAAGCAGCCTCTATCCTCTAGGATCCCACCACCCAGGCCACACCCTCTTCACTCTGCGACCATCGGGGAAAAGGTGCAGGAACCTAAAGACAAGCGCCTAGCAGCACAAGGACAGCTTATTCCCCCCTCCACCATCAGATTTCTGAATGGACAATGAACCACAGACACGACCTCACTTTGCCTTTTTCTTGCACTATTTTCAGAATTTATTGTCATGAACGAGTCATGAAATTTGATGTTTTGCAGCAGCATCAAAGAGCAAACATTCAGATTATAACCATCTTATAATTTTACTATAAATTTTTTAAAAAATAACAGTGCATGAAAAGTAAGGCAGTGTCTTTTCATTATTCAGGAATCTGATGGCAGAGGGGAAGAAGCTGTCCTTGTGCTGTTGAGTGCTTGTCTTTTGGCTCCTGTACTTGTTTCCCGATGGTAGAAGAGTGAAGAGGACATGGCCTGGGTGGTGGTGGGGTCCTTGAGGATAGAAGCTGCTTTCTTAAGACACCACCTTGTGTAGATGTCCTCGATGGAGTGAAATCTGGTGACTGATGTCGCAGGCTGAGTTAACAACCCTCTGGAGTTTATTCTTGTCCTGAGAATTGGTGCCTTCATACCAGACAGTGTTGCAACCAGCCAGAATGCTCTCCACGGTGGACATGTAAGAGTTTACGAGAGTCTTCAGTGATGTACTAAATCTCCCCAGACACCTCACAAAGTAGCCATTGGCGAGCCGCCTTCGTGATCGCATCAACATGGAGGCTTTAGGACAGATCCTTGGAGATGTTGGCATATAGGAATTTGAAGTTCTTGACCCTTTCCAATACTGAGCTCTTGATGAGGACTGATTCATGTTCCCCTGACTTCTTCCTGAAGTCCACAATCATCTTGGTTTTGCTAATGTTGAACGCAAGGTTGTTATCATTGCACCATTCAATGAGCTGATCCATCTCCTTCCTGTAAGCTTCCTCATTGCTGTTTGTGATTCTATGGATAACTATGGTGTCATCAGCTAACTTGTAGATAGGTGTAAGAGGAGCAGTGGGCTAAGCACGTATCCTTGGGGAGCACCTGTGTTGATAATCAGTGAGGAGAAGCTGTTTCCACTGACTGGTCTGGATCCAGTTGCAGAGGAGGGTACAGATGCCTGCAGTTTGTAGCTTCTTGACCAGCACAAAGGGAATAATGGTGTTGAAGGCTGAGCTGTAGTTGATGAAGAGCATTTATTTTGAAATGTTATTTATAGAAATATTTGCCCTGTGATGCTGCTGCAAAGCAATGAATTTCGTGACATGTTCACGACAATAAATTCTGAGATGTCATTCAAACTCAAGTATTGAGAAGTCCCAAATGGTCATGGGTATCATTTGGTGGGAGAGGAGGGAAGGTGAGGTGATGCAAGGGATGCCATGTCATAACCCAACAAAACATTTTTAATTCAGTCACTTTGACCCTTGTTGTCTACAATGGACAAGTTTTTTTTTAGTGGATCACATCTTGTCACAATGGATGCTTGACTAAAGACTGTTTTGGATACAGTATTTCATACTTCCATGGATTTGCTGGCCTCTTATTTTCTTCTTTGTTTCAGAGTTAAACCTTTTTTTCCTCTGCATGAAATGCAGAAGTTCCAAATGCTTGCAGAGTAACAAGACAATGCTGAAGAAACTCATCAGGTCAAACATTAAAAAAACAGAAGCAGAAGTTGGCCTTCTGTCCTGTTGATCCTGCTCTGCCATTCAATGGAATCTTGGCTGATCTGATGTTCATCTCCTGCCTTTTCCACATATCCCTTAATTCCCCAACTATGTAAATCTCTATCCAACCAGGTCTTAAATATAAGACAAGGTTGGATTTGCTGCCCACTGCTTCAATGGGCAGCGAATTCCACAGATATACCATCCTCTAGGAAAATCAGTTTCTCCTCATCTCTGTCCTAAATCTACTACCCTGAATCTTGAGGTTATGTCCACTAGTTCTGGTCTCCACCACCAATGGAAACCACTTGCCTACCATAATCTTATCTATGCCTTTCATAACTTTATACATTTCAATGAGATCCCCTCTTATTCTTCTAAATTCCAGCGAGTACAGTCCCAGACAACTCAATCTCTGCACCCCTCCAAAGCCAATACATCTTTTCTCAAGCAAGGAGACCAGAACTGCATGTAGTACTCTAGATGCGACCTCACGTACCTTGTACAGTTGCAGCATAACCTCCCTGCTAAATTCAATCCCTCTAGCAATGATGGCCAACATTCCATTTGCCTTCTTGATAGCCTGCTGCACCTGCAAACCAACCTTTTGTAATTCATTCATGAGACTTCCACGTCCTGCACGGCAGCACGCTGCAATCACTTGCAATTTAAATAATATTTTGACCTTCCATTTTTCCTTCCAAAGCAGATACCTCACATTTGCCAACATTGTGCTCCATCTGCCAGATCCTTGCCTACTCATTTTATCTACAATCTTTCTGCAGACTCTCTGCATCCTCTGTATAATTTGCTTTTTACTCAGTTTAGTGTCATCAGCAAACTACGATACACTACACTCTGTCCCCTCTTCCAGAACACCACAAAACTACTCTAATTTAGTAACTGATTCTTAGTGTCTACATGGACAAGTTACTTTTTTATGTCTCCTGTGTTGTCACACTGGACTGTCAGTGTGAGACACAGTATATTTCTGTGGATTTGCTCACTTTATTTTCTGTTCTTTGTTACAGATTTTAATGACACAGGGGAAAAAATGTAGTACTTGAACATCCTTGCAAAATAAAACACGATGCTGGAGAAACTCAGCAGGTCAAGCTGTGTACTTTACATGACAAAGATAAAAACGCATTACCAACATTTCGGGCTTGAGCCCTTCATCAAGGCAGTTTCTCATTGATTAATAATTGAACTTGAGCTCCAGTCCAATTGCTATTCAGTGTTGTTGCACATTTGACCAAATGACTGGATTGCTTTATGCAGTTTGAAAGATTTGACTAAATTGTTTTTCTTTTATAAAACTCAGGTTTTTTTTGGTGAAAGTGTTAGAAATGAGAGAGGGTGACTTGGAAATGAACAATCCACTGATCAAACAGTGTAATCTAGATAAAGATAGATAATCAGTGTTTTGGGCTTGAACCCTTCATCAAGGTATATAACCATTTACTATATAGTACAATATTCTACATCGGAGAGACTGGACACAGACTGGGAGATTGCTTTGTTGAGAACACTGCAATAGTGTGGATCTCCCAGTGGCCACCCATTTCAGTTCCCCATTCTATTTCCTTGCTGACATATCTGTCCTTGGTTTCGTGCACTGCCAGACTGAGGCCACCTGCAAATTGGAGGAACAACACCTCTTCTGACTGGACACTGTCTAACCAGGCATAATATTGACTTCTCTGGCTTTTGTTAAAACCCTCCCCACTTCCCCCCCCTTGTTGACTTCTCCCAGCTCTGTCTCTCTCCCTTTCCCTGTTTTTATTTAGTTAATGCTCTATATGGTGGTGTTGTGCCTGAAAATTTGCAGCAAATGGAAATTTTGGTTCATCTGTACATTGTAGTTGTATATATGACAGTAAACTCTTGTTCGTTCCTTGCTCTGAGCTTCAATTCCTGGATCTGAGGATGGTGATGTTGGACAGTTGTGATCTCTATCTTTGGGCAGTCAGCCATTTTATAACATTTTTCAAGGGGATGTCTAGAGTTTTTTAATCAGTTAAGCTAAATACCTTGAGTTTGAGATTTTTTACCAACTGTTGATTGCCAGAAGGAAGCTAAGCTTTCATCCAGTTGACCAGCAAGCTTTCATCCAGTTGACCAGCAAGCTTTCAAAGTTGTTTGAAAATAGTCTTGAAGAAAGTACTAATTGGGGGCTGCAGTATGCATTCTGTAAGATCTTATCTAATCAGATTGTAATCTCAATTCTGCATTCCCTCCTACCTGTGGAATCCTTTCAGTTGCTTGAATATCAAGTATCTATTTGCATCTGCTATCAAAATATTCAAAGACTAGTTTCATGAACCTTTTGACAGAATGAAAAGACTTGACCATTGGAAATAGAAAAATCTTTTAATCTTAACTAGTGACTTCCAGTTATGCATCCCCATCTACCCTCTCAAGACCTCTCGGGGACTTGTATTTCGGTTATGTCTCCTCCAGTGGCGTTGAGCCAGACCACCTTTGAACTGTTTCCAATGCATTGACATTTTTTCCTTCAAGAAGACATTTTCTTTGCATTTTCCCTTCTGCCAACATCCTTTCTAACTAAGGGATAACCTTCATACTTTTTGATTTAAATCCCCTCAATAGTTTGCTAACCTTCCTACTTGTGTACTTGCTGTATCTTTGGCTTGGCTTCGCGGACGAAGATTTATGGAGGGGGTAAATGTCCACGTCAGCTGCAGGCTCGTTTGTGGCTGACAAGTCCGATGCGGGACAGGCCTTTTATGAATTGCACACAGAAGGCGGTTCATCTCCAAGCTCTCTGGGCTGTTGCTACTCCTAAAATGGGCAATTTCACTTTTCCCACGTGCTTTATATTTGCCAGATGTTTGCCTATTTGCTTAACCTATTGGATATCCCTTTGCAGTCTCCTTGTGTCCTTTTTGCAACCTGTTTCCTTTCCGAGGTTCACGGTTCCTTCATTATTGGATACATAATACATCAAACTTTTTGTTGTCAAGGCACACAGAGGTGCCACGAGCTGGTGCCCTCACCAATAAGAGCAAGAGCAGCAAAAGAGAGCCGAGACGGAGTGGAATAGCCTCCTGTGGTGCCATAACCTCTGCAACCCATGTTGATCCAGAGATCAGTGGGAATGCCAATTTACAATGAAGATTTTGATGGCATCTTGAAAGAATAGGATTGAGCAGAGTTGGTAAAAATTTGTGTAAATATAAAAAACCTGTTTGATCTGCTGGAGTTATTTAATAGTTGTACAATACATCAGGGAGATGAATGCAGGTGGTATATTTGGATTTTAGAAGGCTTTCAATAGATCCCGCACATAGTTAACTAATCAAGATTGTTACTAAGTTGAATGATACACAGCAAATTGTTTATTAAATAAATAGTGTTGGAATAAGCAGTTAGGGCAGCACTGTTACAGCGGCAATGACCCAGGTTCGAATCTAGCGCTATCGAAGGAGTTTGTATGTTCTCCCCATGTGTGCTTAGGTTTCCTCCCACCCTCCAAAAACGTACAGGGTTTATAGGTTGATTGGTGTATTTGGGCAGTATGGGCTTGTGAATCCTGTATGTGTAAAACTTTTAAACAAATAATTTGTTTGCATTCCTTATAATCCTAATGTGCGCAAGAAGGTATTGCATTGTGAAAGCTATGTTGTTGTACTTGGTTTGTAACATGAATGCTTTAATTTCAGGACAATGGAATCCCCAATGGTGACTGCACGTGGCATGTTTGAGCAGATGGTCAGGCAGATGGAAGTACTAAATGAAGGAATTGAACCTCGTAAGCCTATTTCCTTCGGTCATAATGATTTCCTCTCATGATCAATGCAATTGTTCACCTTGTTTATGGGATACCTAGAATGTCTGTTGTGTAAAATCAATGGGATAGGTTCCATCCTGTTAATGAACATTCGAAGTAGTTGTGCGATGAAAGAGCAATTCTTTTGTAATGCAAGAATTTCAATTGTTAATATTTCATGTCATATCAGGCACATATGTTTGTAACCAATAATGTTATCATGGCCAAAGAGCATTAAACTATGGCTTCTTGCAGCTGACTGCCTTCAGCAAATTCATAACTGACTCTAATATCCTGCCCTGTGTATTGCTTGATTCAAGAAATCCACTCGATACAAAAGGCCAGTTGACCCCCCTAGCTATGACACTGTACCAACTTCCTCTTAAATCACAGTTGAATGTAGTTAATAAACACACACTTATCACATACTTTTCAATAGTCCAAATTCAATGTCTTCCTTTGTCATAGTTTGCTTGTGCAATGGCCTGCCTAATGTACTCCCATTCATTCACGTGCGAGTTTTCAAAACAGTGACTCATTCTTTAACTCATTTCTCACACCCTCCAAAGCAGACCCTTGGTGAATATCGTACATTGCTTTAAGATGACATTGGTACTAAATTTTCTTACTCATGGTTAGTATTCTTGAATTTGGTAATAACATTTTTTTAAAAAGGAAAATGTTTTTAATATGACTCTTTCCATGCAGAATTTATTCAGTTAGCTCAAAATTTTGAAGAGTGCCGAAAAAAATGGCAAAAGACTCAACTGGAACTGTCCTGTGCTGTGGAGCACCTCACGAAAGCTGAAACAGAGCGGAGTGCCCTTGATGTCAAGCTGAAGCATGCTCGGAACCAAGTTGATGTGGAGATGAAACGCCGTCAGAAGGCAGAAACTGAGTGTGAGCGGCTGGTATGTCTCTTTCGAAAAGCTACATGGTTTCTTCCTTTTGACAGAGCCGATTAACACTTGCATCAGGTTGGCCACATTAAAGCAGCTTTGCGCGTAGCATTGTATTGAAGTTGGAGTATCTTTTTATCGTAAAAGTCCAGAAATTGGGCTACCAAGAATCCGGACTTCTTAAACTTTTTAAATTTAGCAGGCTTTTGTGTGTGCATGCATAAGTGCCACCGATACACAGAAGTTGTGGAAGTTGATAAATAATTATTTTTTTATATCTTATGTGAAGAAGTGTTTTGTTAATAAACTATCAAAATTTACCTGTTCATCTCTTTGCTCCCCTTAAATTTAAATGTTAACGGTGCTGTCCAACAATCTGGAAAATCCGGACTGACCCAATCCCCACATAGTCCAGATTTTAGGACATTTACTGTAATCGACTCTTGTCTTGGCCTTGCCCACACCTTCAATTTATTGGGTATGAATTCACGCTGTTTCCCTTTCATGAGATCTGATTTTACTGGCACGGCCAGCATTTATTTTCATGTTGAATTGCCTTTGCATGTTGTGGTGAGCTGCCAGCATGGCAATCCCTTGATGGTGCTTCCACAGTGCTTTTGAGAAGGGTGTTTCAAGATGTAGACCCAACTAAGAAGGATCAGCAATTTATTTCCAATTTAGATGGTGTGTCATGGGATTGGCAGAGTTCTCGTTTTTCTTCTGCTCTTGCCCTTGTCATGAGTTTGAGATGTGGCATTGAAGAAGCCTTGGCAAATCACTGCAGAATATCTTGTGCCTGATGCATGCTGTTAGTGTGCAGTTGGCAAATGGCGTAAATCGTGGGGTGGTGTAACTAAGAGGGTTACATGATCTCTTTGGCGAGAGCCTAGTCAGGAGTCGTCTTGCCTGCTGATCAAGGCCCAACCTGACGACAGGTGAGCACGCATCTTGCAATTGGTTCTCTCGATCACTTGGCTTCATTTGGCATACCTGAGCCCACCCCCAAGGAACGAACCCTAGTCCCATGCCAAGTAGCGAGCCGTGGGTGATGCTGGAGAGATCATTGTAATGTGTGTGCTATTAGAGGGTGAGGAGCTACAGTGATGTGTTCATAAGGACTGTTGTGATTTGTTTATTTTGTAATTAATCAGGATGCCATGTTTCCTGGTTAGCAACAGGTGGTGGGTAATACCATCTTTTCATATTATTTGTTTGAATTGCAAGTTGTCGTGAGTATTGGTTGTTTTGCTGTATCTGATGCATGTGAACTGTGTGGTCTGCTTGTTTATGAATGCGATCCCTCTTGCAACTTGCCTTGCGTGTTAGTAAAGATGAAACTGCTTTCAGACTCATCACTTCTTGGGACCCTCTGAGCTTGTTCTCACCATCACAGGTGGATGTTGTGGTTCCAGTTCAGCAGGCGGCTTTGCTGGGTGGTGTTGGACTTGGTCTTTTCTAGGGAAGCAAAGAGGTTTTGTGATGGTCTTGATGAAATGATGGAAAGGCTTTAGGGTGACGGATGGTTAGCAACTTGATGATGAATATTTGTCAATTTTTACACACTAGCACTGAACATGAAAGGATTTCACAAAATAATGTATTCTACGCCAGCCAGCAAGCCGCATTTTGCTGTTCTTTGATGCTTGGGATCTTTGGTTCACAGTCTCGTTGCCTTTCATGCTTGATCATGCAAACTTCAGTTTACACAAAGGCAGAGAGGTTTATATAATGAGCTTTGTTTTGCATTAAATTCCTTTTCAAAGCATGCATAAAATTGAAATGTTAAGTGTAATGCTACCTGACTCGGATGTTAATCGTTGGAACAGTGTGTTCTGGGCACATTTGTTTGACCCATTTCTCATCTTTTTCTACATTTTGTTGCTGACCCAGCAACCTACAATCATTTAACTGAAATGGAAACCTTACTATGCAGAATTGAGTACAGAGGATCAAGCTTTTGTTCTCTTGAATAAAACATTGATATGCCTGTTCAGCTTTCATGGTATTGTTCAAAGAGCAGCAAAGGAATTCTAACATCAAAATTAAATTCCATCTTCAGTCGATGTTGATTATTTCTGACTGATGATTGCAATTGTTACTGGGCACTTACTGAGCGCAAAGTGGTTCCTGCATTAACCAAAATGATTCCACTTGAGTATTGCATTGAACGTGGGCCACGTTGAGATGGCATGAAGATGTGATGAGCACTGATTAAATGAATGCAAATTCTGCTTCCTAATTTTCCTTATGGCTTTATAATTGGAGAGGTGAAAACTCGCCCCGCATCATGCTTTCTTGTTGTCACCTGTACTTGTCTACCTCCATCTGGACGCGAATGACACTGGCGTTCAGTAAAATGGAAAAGGAAACCTGCAATTACTGTAAAACCAAACAACTTCTACAACCATTAAACAATTCAAACAGGAATTAGTAAAACATGAAAGTCTGCAGATGCAGTGGTTGGAAGTAAAAAGACAACATTGGAAAAACTCAACAGGTCAAACCGTGTCCTTTATGTTGCAAAGATAAAGCTACATAGCCGACGTTTCAGGCTTGACCCCTTCAAGATATGATGAGGCCTCGATGAAGGGCTCAAAAGGTTGGTTGTGTATCTGTCTTTGCTTCATAAAAGAATACTGACCAACTAAGTTTCTCTAGCATTGTAATTTTCCTTGAACTGCAATCATGTTAATGTTTTGCATTAGTTTTTTTTGAAGTGGGCTATTGACTTGAAAAGTGAGTTAATAGTAATAAGTTAAAGTTTGATTTTGTTTTTATGTTTAAAGAAAATTGAAAGCAACTTTTGTTTAAGCAACCATGGTCTTGGTGAATTTCTATTGCTGCTGGGTTTTGATTCCTCTGGGCTTGTTACATGGGTTTTTCAGAACTGATCCCGAGCTGAATATTAACTTTACTAACTGAGACACTGCATCCAGTAAACACAGCTGCTCAATCAACTGGTTAGATCTGTAGTGAGGATGGAAGTACAGTACAACTCCGATTATCTGAAATGGTCGGGACCGGGCCTATGTCGGAGAATTGGTCATTTTTTTAAAAACAGCCCGGTAGTGACAGTAAATCACTTGTAACAGTGTCTAAACAACAAGGGAAGGCTTTTTAAGCATTAAAATAATGTCTAATTCTCACAAAAAAATGGTGGCTGCCACCGATCGCCGACACCTCCCCACCGAGATCCCGCTCCTGCCAGGAGGCCACTCTCCTTGATGATGCACAGTTTGAGAGGGAAAGTTGGAGAGAAAAGTCAATAGGGGAAGATAAAGAGGAAATGGAAAGAGATGGGAGGGAGTTACCTGAAATGAGGACAATTGTCATTCTAATTTCATGTTGAGTAAATTTTTTCAACCCGAGGTCAGTTCAGCTCCAGGGGTGGGGGAATTGGATAAATGAGGATTTCTGATTTGTTCTGGATATCTTCATTTATCCGAATTTTTTTTTAAATTTCGGATAAGTGAGGATTTTGGAGAATCTGATTTTTGGATAATCGGAGTTGTACTATTTATTGTATGAAAGCATTCGAATAGATAACCCACGATGTGCTTTAAGTTTGTAACAATGTAACAGCGCAAAGTATTTTGCTTGACAGTGAAGTGGGCATATACCATATGAGGCACCAGGGTTTGTTTCTAGAATGGTAAATCGTACTTTATACTACGAACAGTTGTGGCCTCCAGAATATAAAAAGGTATAAATATTTGATTCCATTGGAAATGGCGGGACATTCCAAGTAAGAAGGCAGGTGTGCTCTTCACTGGACAAAATGATGGAATGGGCAAACAGCACGAGGAGGAAATTAATGAGGAATTTTTGAAATTTTGAAAAAGTCATTAGGATTGAGTTGATCGTGTTTCCGCTTGTGGTGAAGACTATTTGATAGCCAAAACGCAAGATGTTACTAATCTCAGGAATTTAAGCAAAATGTCTCTAAAGTACAGTGAGATTGTGGGACTTAATACCACATAAAGTAGTGAAGGTGAATATAATGTATTAATTTAAGACATTACCAGATAAACTAGAGAGGTGGGGGAATAGACCAATTAACTGATAATGAGATAAATAGTAGTAGACTACTGGATCTCTTGTGTCTGCCCTGTCAATCGGATCATGGCAGATCTATACTAGCCTCAATTAGTCTTTCTGTGCCCATTCCACATATGCTTCAATTCCTTCATCTTTGAAATATTGATCTCCTTGAATAAATCTAATGATCTCCATTGCTCTTGGCAGAAAAAATCCAGAGATTCACTGCCTTCTGCCTTTCTACTGATTTTTATATCACTCCTAAACATGGAAACCTTGCATTTCATTCCCTCCTCCAGTAATGTGGATAATAAAGGTCAAGGGTCCAATCCCTGGGGTACTCTCTGCATCCCTGCAGCCTAAAAAGAACCTATTTATTCCAGTTCTGTTTTATGTGTGACCGCCAGTTTTCAATGTATTCTAACACTTTTTCCCCAAATATCTTTTGCTTCTAATTTGTGCACAGGCCTCATGCGGCATCTTGTCAAATGTCTTTTGGAAATTGAAGTATGCAAATTCCTCTATCAACTCTCACTTTTACATCCTCAAAGAATTTGAGCAGATTTATCAAACATAATTTATCTTTTATAAAGCCATGTTGACTATGTTTGATTATATTCCACTTTTCTAAATGATTAAATATTTCCTATTTGGCTATTAACTTTAGCATTGTGCCAACAGTGGGTGTTAAACTAACTGATAAATCCCTTTGTGCTTATTTTCTTCCTCCCTTTTTGAGCAAAAGATTTACATTTAAGATTTAATGATTTTTAAAAAATTCAACTAATGTGTCACCATCTCTGCAGCCATTTCCTTTAAAACCATTGGTGTGTTGGTCATTATGGTTCTGGTTGTTTATCTGCCTCTCACCATGTGGATTTCTCTAATGTGTTATCCTTTGTGAATAAGGTTTTGCAAGATCTTCCCTGTTAGAAATTATTTGGGGAAAATTGTTTGTGGAACATAAATATCAGCATGAATCTTGGTCAAATTGCCTGTTTCTGAGTTGAATACACTGAGCTTTACAAAGATTTTTTTTAAATGCTTTTAAAGCTCGTTTAATTTTTTTTGTAAGTATAAAAAAATACTTTGCATTAGAATATAGGCGGTCCCCAGGTTACGAGCAAGTTCCATTACCTGGGTCAAATTTATACCGTATGGCTGAACAGGTACTTAGGGTTCTTATTTGGCGTTCATGAGGTAACATTATGTGCATGAGTCAGTTGGGAGCATAATGCACATTTATGCGCACACGCGAATTAGGGAACAGCCCGTTCATAAGTACGAGATAACTTGGACGTTTGTAACCTGGGGACTGCCTGTATCTAATGAAAATGAAAGATGCTCTGCAGTGCCAGTTTTTGTTTTAGTTGGGTTGATAAAAAGGAGCCAGTTCAAATTTGCATCAAGGTCATTTGGTCCCATTGTGTTCTCCATTTACACATTTGAGGCTTGAATAAAAGGTAGCAGTGAAAAAACTTGAGCCATAATTTTCAGATTTTAATGTTGGGCCATGCCCAGTATTATAAATACAGCCTGCTTTATCTTCTCGACACCCAACCTGATTAGGTCATAAGCAAAAAGAAACTCTTTTCTAAAGAGTAAGGCCTGCAGAATACTTGGTACAGTTGAATGAACTGTACCTTGATGGAAATGTAGAGGTGATGAAGGTGACATTGGTTTGTATTGGTAAAGGGAAATACCAATAAATTTGTGCCCAAGACAACAGAGGTGTGCCTCTGCTGCAGACATTCCTCTGTGCCCAGCAACAGTGGTTCTGGAGGATTCACCTGTGACAAGAGCCATCCAGCTTCTGAGTACAAGCGTCACTGGAGTGATGCTTGCACTCCGCTGTCATCAAATGTCAGTTAACAGCAAACCCTTGCTGATCATTGAATATCATGGTTCTAATTGGTAAGGTTATAATATACTGTGAACCCTACCACCTCATGAAAACTGCTGAAATGTTAAAGCTATTGCCCCTTGCAAACACACTGCATGGTGCTTCTGGGATATGCATGTGCATTGTGGGCTGTGGCAGATACTCCAAATGTCACATTGCAAAAGGAACACTGAAGCACAAATGTCTTGGTTGAAGCTTGCCTTTGAGTCCTGGATGAGCAACTGTTTGCACAGTGAGCAGTGTCTTTGATTTTATAGAGGAAAAATCAATTTTGAGGACAGAAATGTTTCCTTAGTCTGATTTGCTGCACCTCATCTGCTGCTCATAAGATTAGACATCCTTGTTTTTGCTTAGTGCTGGTTTCTGGCTTAATTTTGTGATCTGCACATCTAGTTTGGGCTATTATAAGTTGAGTCTGTAGCTAGCTGCTTCAAGCTATGGCTCTACAGATCCTATAGCACAGGAAAAGTTATAGCTGCATGCAGGTTAGCTCAGAAAGAACACGCTGTTCCCAGAAATAATGACACAAACCCAGTTGGTGTAGTTAACACTGAGCTTTATTGGGCTCACAGCCTTGCTTTTATTCTCAAGATGAGGGGCGTGGTCAAAACCCTCTCAGCACTAATTGGTGTGTTTGTGATTCACTTTCCCTGATAGGCCAGATCAGCTCTTTTGGGTTGTGGCCAATTGGAGGGCAGTGCTGAGGGCCTCATGCAGCCTGCTGGATCGTCGTGTTCATCCTTCATTTTGTGAGGCCCCATGGGGGGATCTGCGAAGGGCCGCCACAAGTCTACAATATTCAATTAATGGATATTTGGGGCTGGACATCAAATGCTGAGCTCATTTCCTAGTCTTAGTGGTCCAGCATGAAAACTGGCTCTTTGACCAAGATACCAACATCAGCTACAACATATGCCCTCTAAACATTTCCTATTCACAAAACTGTCATAGTCTTTCAAGTGTTGTAATTTTACCTGCCTTTACCACTTCATCTGGCAACTCATTCAATAGACCCATCATCCTCTGAGGATAAACTGCCTTTCATGTCTGTAAATCTTTCCCCTCTCACCTTAAACATCTCGCGTGTCAGAAAGGCGACTGCACTTCCTGAGAAGATTGAAGCGGGCAAGGTTACCGGCCACCTTCATGTCAACCTTCGATCGAGAGCATCTGGCCGGCTGCAGCACAGTGTGTATTATGGTCCCTGCAGAGAAGTGGATCAGAGGTCAATTCAAGGGACTATAAGAGTGACAGAGAGGATCGCTGGTGTTTCCCCTCTCTACTGGAATCATTGTCTGAAGAGGGTGTGCAAAATCGTTGAGGACCCTTTCCACCCTGCACACAGCATCTTTCAGCTGCTCCCATCGGGGAATAGATACAGGAGGATCAGAGCCAGCACCACCAGGCTGAGAAACAGCTTCTTCCCACGGGCAGTGAGAATGTGAACGACCGAAGGAACTGCTCACACTGACCATCTGAGACTCTTCCATTCATGCAATAATGTTTATTTGTATATATGAATACTTGTCCTGCATGTGTTGTTTGTATATGTGCTGTGCCTGATTGTGTGTCTACATGTTTCGCACCAGAACTGGAGAATGCAGTTTCATCAGGTTGTACTTGTACAATCAGATGACGATAAACTTGACTTAACACCCTCTAGCATTAGACTCTCCTCTCCTTAGGGGAGAAGTCTCTCGTTCACCTTTGTCCCAAGAGGCTTATAAAATCATTAAGGCTGGTGACACGATAGAGTAGTGGTTGGTGCGATTCTATTATAGTACCAACAATCCGGGTTTAAATCCACAGCTCTCTGTTTGGATTTTGTACGTTCTCCCCATGTCGACGTGGGTTTCCTCCAGGTACTCTGGTTTCCTCTTAAGTTCCAAATTCCAAAAACTTGCAGGTTAATTGTCATATGGGTGTAATTGGTAGTGTGAGCAAACAAGCTGGAAGGACCTGTAACTGCATCTAAATTTTTTAAAAATAAATAAAATTGACCCCTTCTGCCTCCTTTACTCTGGTTTGTGAGGGTGGGATGTGGAGAGACAGTCTGAACCTTTCCAGTCTCTTCTAATAACTCAAGCCCTCCGGTCTTGACAATATCCTTGTGAATCTTTCTTTGGTACAGCAATTAGAACTACGCACGATATTCGAGGTGCAGACTTGCAAATGTCTTGTACAGCTGTAACATTATCCCCAAACCCTTGCGCTCAGTGCCCCATCCAAAGAAGGCAAGCATGATGCTTTTTTTAAAATCTTGTCTACTGTTGGGGAACTATGTAATTGTACCTCTTGGCTTCTTTATTCTACAACACGACCTGGGGCCTGACCCTGCTCTTCACTCTGTCATGGTTTAACTTTCCAAAATACATCAATTGTTGGAGTTAAATTCTTGCTGTTCCTTGGCCTACTTTTTCCAGTGGATCTTGGTTCTGTTGTAACAAGGGTTTCTGTCCATACCAATTTTGGTGTTATCTGCAAATTGTTAGTACATATGACCACAGTAGGCAACCCAGTATTGATTCCTCTGGTACACTCATTGCAGGCCTCCAATTATGGGAAAAATGTCCTCCATAACAAACTACCCAAAAAAACTGTATGAGACATGATTTCCTATGAACAAAACAATGCTGGCTATCTTTAATCAGTCCTTGTCAATCCAAATGTAAATAAATCTTGTCTCTCAAAATCTTCTCCCACTATTCTCCACCATTTTTAGTCTAACTTGACTTGTTCTTGCAGCCCTTAAATTAACCCACAAATTGGGTACTCTCCGTCCGGACTTCTAGTGCCTAATGTTAGCTTACCAGTGCTAATGCAAGGTCCAAAAATCTCTGCCAGGGTCCCAGCAGTTTCTTCCCAAGCTTCCTGTGAGTGAATTTTTAAAAGTCCTTGTGCAGCTTAAGAAAATAAGCTTAAAAATAGAAACCTTAATAGTCATTTGCAAATATTTTGCTCTCCATTTTCTCTCACCTTAAGTTTACATACCAGTACTGTGCACATGAATGTCATCACATTGACCTTTACATTTTAACTTTCCATTTAAATTTTGATATGTAGCACAGTAACAGGTCCTTCCAGCCCACAAATGTGCTACCCAATTACAACCAATTGACCTACAACCTCTGTTTTGAAGGATGGGATGAAACTGAAGCACCCGGAGAAAACCCATGCAGACACGGGAACGTTTTATATATTTAAAAAAACGCCTCCCAGACTGCTCCGGACTCAAATCTTGGTGCTGTAACAATGTTGTGTGAACTGCTACACTAACCATACTAACTGGCTTGTTGGCTTCATCCAGTCCAATTTTTATTACTCTCCCTGAGGACAGTTAATCCATAGTAAAGCTGAAGGAGTGGACTGATATGTTGTCTCTAACTTTTCATACACAAGGGTAGCTGATGTGAGCAATGGCATATAGTATGAATGATCATGTGCTGTTACCACATTAAACTTTGGTTTAAAGAGCCAGTCACTCCCTACCACTTGTAGTAATTGCTTTCTTTCATTTAAGGAACGACAGATTCAGCTAATTCGAGAGCTGCTCATAACAGAAGGCTCGACCAGCATTCAGTTAAATGAAGAACAGAAGTCTGCTCTTGCTTTTCTCAACCCCAAATGCTCAAATTCTAATGGATATACATCCAACAGACGGTACTTTTAAGTCACTGACAATTGTTCATACTGTTGATTACAGGATAATCATATTTGGAGATAGTGTTGATGTGTAATTTCTAGATCTATATTTCCACTCTCCCTCGGTTCTCCAGTAACTTCAGTTATAAAGAGCACTAGCCACCCCAGTTGAAATCTCTTGAGGCACTGTTTAAAACATCATCCCAAAGAAGGCAGAAAATGGGTTCTAAGGAGAAATTTCCCAGTTTGTACATTTTGTATAGGTTCTTCAGAGCAGCACTCCAGCATGGTTTTGAAGTTTTCTCTTGCAACAAAGAGAACTGCTCCAGGAGGCATTTGGATTCTTGTTGCAGTGATGTCAGACACAATGGTCCTGCCTTGCTGGAGATTTTTGTCCTAGTATTTTACTATCAATGAAGAAAATAGTTTATTTTGGAGTACTCTTTGAGAAATGAATACTCGAAGGCCTCTTTTCCCCTCTTTCTCCTGCTGATCTCTTCCTTCAGATTTTTCATTTTGTTTTTAAAAAAAGCACTCCAAATGTTGATTAGATGCATGAACTTAACTGGTTTAAATGACAAGTTGGCAGTCTTCTCTCTAAGTACATCAGTGGGTTAGTTAACCCTGGCGCCAAAGTCACAATTGCACAAGAAGGCATTTGTGCAATTCAGAAATATAAAACATGAACAGTAAATTATACAGACCAATGTTAAAGGATTTAAAGTGTCAATTTTGTTCATTCACGCCCAAGATGCAGAGTATGAACGTGGGTTTAATCCCCATTCCAGATCTTGAGCCTACTATCTTGGCTGTTAAGGGAGTGCTGCATTGTCTAAGGAACAACCTTTAAACTGAAGGTCTTTGCCTATTGTACTGGATATTGAACCTCCCTTTGCTCTACTTGGTAGCGATACTTTGTAAAAACAATATTCCCTCAATCAGTATTACCAGTACAAACGATCTAATTTTCTGTTTGAGACTTTGCTGTGCGCAAATTAACTGCCGCAATTATCTGCAAAGCAACTGTGACTCAATTTAAAATGTCCTGTGCCTTGAAAGGCCTGATACTTTTCTCTTCATGTCATTTGGCATAACTTTGGCCCTAGCTACGAGCTGTCTCGTCCTCTTGCAATTAACTTGTTATCCTAGATATTCATTGACTCAGATGAAGGCACAAATAAGTAAAAGAACTTCTATTGTCTGTAAGAAGTTGCATTTATTTTCAGCCCAGAGAAAGACCAAGCAATCAAGTCTACCTAGTTTTTGATTTTACTTACGATGAAGGGGTATAAGTGGGAATATGTGGTTGAGGATGTCTCACCAGTGTAGAAGACCTGGGGTTAGGTAAAGTGACAAGTGGAATATTTTTGGGAAATTTGATGGTTTTTGTATTTTCTTTCTCTTATTAGATTGTCTACAATTGACGAGTCTGGATCATTTCACTCTGACATTAGCTATGACAAGACTGATGACTCGCTGGTAATCCCTTTATTCAAAGTTTTCAAAGTAATTTTGGACCATGTTAATGGGTCTTAATTGAAGAATATCAGATGGTAAATCTGAAATGATTTGGGGTCTTATTCTTCAGTTGTCATTTTCCATTGCAAAATTATGAATTATTTAGCAAAGCAAATGGCCAATTTGTGGAAAACAGCAAATTTTCTTTTTAAAATGTGATTGCTCGGTGACTTGGGTTAGCTTTTGCAATAAAAAGCTGGAGTATGGACTCTTGAAGACACTGAGGGAGGGTGGGAACCAGTGTTGGATAACCTTCCAAAGTACTTGCCCATAAGTTTTGGTGGTCAGAGAATTTTGATGGCCTGTTCAAAAAATATAGGTGATTTAATTTCTGCAGGAAATTGCTTTTAAATAAACTGTGGTAACTTGTTCCTTTTGGAGAACTGCACTATGTATTTTTTAAGTTTTAATGTTTATTTCTGTGTGATAGTATGGATTCTATCACTGATAAATATATGTGTATATTGTAGTATAGGATGGCTGTGATTGGCTGAGAGTGTAGCCACGCCCACTGGCAGGTCTTAATGGGTTGCTCCTAGCCAGACCCAGATTATTCTGGACTGGTCAACCTACATGTGATACACTCCAGTCTTGGTTCGGATCAACAAGTCTTTGATTCTTTCAACGTGCACTACAATATTATTAACAAAAACATTTCTAGGGATGGAGCTTATGCTGTGACCGGAATGCCTCAACATCAATCCACAGTCAGCTACTTCCCCGAATGACTTCAAGCACTGGGTGAGGTGTTTCGAGGCTTACCGACAGCACGCTGACCCTGCTGTGGTGGAGGATGGCCATCGACTGCTAGTATTGATGTCTATGGTGTCCCCGAGGGTCTACGAGAGCATCCAGGATGCAGCCACCTACACAGCAGCCATGAAGGTGCTGAAAGGACTCTGCAAGCGACCTGTGAACAGGGTCTACGCCCGGAACAAGCTAGCGACCAGGAGGCAACTGCCTGGTGAGTCCTATAGAGCTTACTTTCAAGCACTAAGGTTACTGGGCAGAGCCTGTGTCTGCACAGACAAAACTGCAGCTGAGACCACCAACAATCTCGTTCGGGATGCTTATGTGTCCAGGGTCCAATCGAATGAGTTGAGGCAGCGCCTGCTAGAGCACGGGAGAAAACCTAGAGGACACGACCCGGATCGCAGACGATGGAGTCTGTGGTCTTAAGTATGGACGCTTATTCTCAGGGCTGGACCCCACGCTATGGAGTAGGATGCCTGCTCTTAACCCTACTACCCCACGGCCCTCCGATGGCCTGGCTGCCGGAGCTACCCTGCTTTTTGTGACCCCGATGTGCTACTTCTGAGGGAGGGACAAGCACAGCAGGTCCCAGTGTCCTGCAAGGAAAGCCAGGTGCCAGAAGTGCCTTAAAAACGGCCACTTTGCTGTAGTCTGTCGCTCCAAAATGACTGCCGCCAAACACTGCCCCGTGTGAGGCCCAACCACCATCCCCTCATTCAAACTTATCATCAGAGCTCTCGTCCAATGAGATTGAGGGCTCAATTGCGCAACAGCGCCTGACGTCAAGGAGCAGGCATCGCTCGCAGAAGGGACACTCCACCTTCGCCGCAATGACATTGGCTCGCTTGGACCGCCCACCCGAAGCAATGGCCGCCCCGACCCCGACCACATTAACGGCCGCCCCACCTCCGGCTCAAGTGATGGCCGCCTCAGTTCCAACTTCGACCCTGGTGACGGCCGCTCTGGCCCAGGCCCTGACTTCAGCGACTTTTGCCGCCAACCAGGTACCTGCTGTCAATGCTATCGAACTGGTACCCATTGCCGACGACTGCCCAACCAACTGTCCCACCGCCGACTGCAAGCAGCGTCTCCCAACACTTATCGTTGGCAGCCTGACAACCCCAGCCCTTTGCCACCGACTGCTCCAGTGACATCACCATGCACATGTAGTGCACTTCAGGCCTGACGCTGCGTGACGTCATCACACAAGACTCCACAGTCCCCAGCATATTTAGCTGCATCAGTGACCCTGGACCAGGACTGGCCCTGTCCCCTCACAAAAGTGATGGAATTGGTGAAAGTGCACGGACACTGTACTAATTGCTTATTTGACTCGGGGTCAACCAAGAGTTTTACCCGTCCACACCTGGCCCAACATTGCGGACTGGTCATTCTCCCCACTGACCAAAAGATTTCATTGGCGACCAGATCACACTCGACTGGGGTAAAGTATTGCGTGGTGACCCTGAAAGTTCAGGGCATCACATTTACCGATTTTTAAACGGTTAGTCCTCCCTCAACTGTGCGCACCCCTATTGCTGGTATTGGATTTTCAGTGCCAGATCCAAACTGTTTCCCTGCACTATTGGGGGGGGCCCATTCCCCACTCTCTGTCTGTAACCACTCCACCTCGGAGGCCTCCTGCCAACGACAGCCCACACCACCAGTCCCAGTGCCCCACTTGTAGCCTCTCCACCCTTTGGGTCACTCCTCCTGCACTCTTCCCAAACCTCACCCCTGGCTGGAAACCAGTGGCCACCAAAAGCCAGCAGTATAGTTATGAAGACAGGAAGTTCATCACAAACGAGGTGCGCAGACTGCTGGACGAGGGCATTATCGAACCCAGCTCAAGTCCCTGGAGAGCCCAGATGGTGGTTGTTAAAAATGGGGAGAAGCCACAGATGGTAGTTGACTACAACCAGACAGTCAACCGCTTCACGCTTTTGGACACATACCCCCTCCCACGGATCACGGATCAGATCACCCAATACCATGTGTTCTCCACCATTGACCTATGTTCGGCCTATCACCAGCTCCCGATCCGCCAAGAAGACCGATCTTTCACGGCCTTCGAAGCAAACAGGCAGCTGTACCAATTCCTCAGGGTACCCTTTGGGGTCACGAATGGCGTCGCGATTTTCCAGCGGGAAATGGACCAGATGGTGGTCCAGAATGGGCTAATAGCTACTTTCCCATATCTGGACAACATCACTATCTGCAGCCGTGACACGGAGGATCATGATGCCAACCTCAATTTTTTCAGACAGCGAATCGGCTGAACTTAACCTACAATTTCGACAAGTGTGTCTTCCAGACCACTTGGATCACAATTCTAAGTTGTGTGGTGGAAAACAGGGTGGTAATGCCAGACCCTGACCACCTCCACACCCAAAATGTACTCAGACGCTGCCTGGGCTTCTTTTCGTACTACGTCCGATGGGTTATTCACTACTCTGACAAGGCACGGCCACTTATCAAGAACACCTCCTTCCCCCTGTCAACTGAACCCAGAGTGGCCTTGGACCACATAAAATCGGACATCGCTGCTGCAACGTGTCCATTCTGTTCCAAGTAGAGAGTCCGATTTTGCAATGGCGGCCACCCTGAACCAGGCCGGCTGGCCGGTAGCCTTCTTCTCCAGGACCCTCCAGGGCCTTGAGAGCCGATACTCCTGTCAAGGAGGCGGCCCAGGCCATAGTCGAAGCGGTATGTCATTAGAGGGACTACCTCACCGGCAGGCACTTTACACCGCTGACCTACCAATGCACGGTCTCATTCATGTTTAGCAGCACCCAGCGAGGTAAGATCAAGAATGACAAGATCGCTAGGTGGAGAATCGAACTCTCCACCTTCAATTACGACATACTATACTGGCCTGGTAAGCTCAGTGACCCGCCAGACGCGCTCTCCAGGGGGACTTACGCCAACGTACAACTGGACAGGCTGCAGAGACTCCACGAGGAGCTCTCATCCGGGGGGGTCACTAGGTTCGCGCACTTCATTAAGGTCCACAACCTGCCCTACATGGACGAGGAGATTCGCTCCATGACCCGAGCCTGCCCGGTGTGTGCTGAGTGCAAGCCCCACTTCTTCAACCCGGAGAACACCCACATCATCAAAGCCACCCGGCCATTTGAACATCTAAGCGTGGACTTCAAGGGGCCCCTACCGTTGACCAACCATAACACCTACATTCTTAGTGATCGATGAGTACTCTCGCTTCCCGTTCGCTGTGTTCTGCTCGGACATGACTGCCTCCTCAGTCATAGAGGCCTTGCACAGCATCTTCGCCATCTCTGGGTACCCCAGTTACATCCACAGTGACCGGGGGTCCTCGTTTATGAGCGCTGAGTTGTAGCAGTACCTCCTGGAGCATGGTATTGCTTTGAGCAGGACCACCAGCCATAACCCACGCGGTAATGGGCAGGTCAAAAGAGAGAATGCTACCATCTGGAATGCGGTCACGCTTTCCCTCTGGTCCAAAGGCCTCCCCACTGCTCAATGGCAGGGCGTGCTCACTAGCGTCCTACAGTCCATCCGCTCCCTCCTATGCACCACGATGAACGCCACTTCCCATGAAAGGATGTTCTCTTTCCTGAGGAAATCTGAATCGGGAACAACCACGCCGGCATGGCTCACAGTTCCTGGACCTGTCTTCCTGTGACGCCACATCCGGTATGCAAAGAATAACCCTCTGGGTGACACTACTCCATGCCATCCCGCATTATGCATATATTGAGTACCCGGATGGACAGGAGGACACGGTCTCAGTAAGAAACCTAGCCCAAGTCGGATCAGACCCAGCATCGCTCCCAACCCAACCTCCTCCAAATCCTTCTCCCCTAGGTCATGTGCTTGAACAGAGGGATCAGCACCGCCCCACCAGCGGCAGTGGCAACAACTCTGGCCAGCCTGTCGACAATGCTGTTGGGGAATTGAGCGAGGTGGTGTACGCGTGACACGACTCCAGCGTCCCCAATCCCAGCACCATGGTGGTCACGCCGAACGATCAAGCCCACTGACCATTACAGCCCCTAACCTCCCACCAGTCTTTCTCTCTCCACCCCCTTTTTATATTTACAGCCCATCCACCAGTCAGTTCTCAAAGAAGGGTGTGATGGCAGATGGAAGGATAGGATGGCTGTGATTGGCTGAGAGTGTAGCCACGCCTACTGGCAGGTCTTAAAGGGTTGCTACTTGCCAGACCCAGATCATTATGGACTGGTCGACCTACATGTGATGCACTCCAGTCTTTTGTTAATAAAAGCCTTGGTTCGATCAACAAGTCATTGATTCTTTTGACATGCAGTACATTCTGCAATAAGGATTTTTTTTTAAAGACACACTTTAGTCTCTGTAGTTTTTTGGATATTAGTCCCGTCGTGTTTAAATAAACTTGTTAAAATAATAATTTCAATTTTGCTGACGAAACTTGCCCCCTCAGGGTTCTCCAGATTATTCTCTCTCTCTCTCTCTCTCTCTCTCTCTCTCTCTCTCTCTCTCTCACACAGAAAGCCTGTTTGACTCTCTCTGCTTGCAAAATCACATGAACCTCTTAGAACAGCTCCAGACAATCTGCGGCTCCACAAGCTTTCATCTGTTGCCTTTTTGTAAACAACAACCCATTAGTGAAGTCTCTTGGGCACTCTCCAAAGCTCTTGCAAAGGCTGTGGGGCCGATATGTCTAGCATGAGCAGAGCTCCAGTATTTCAAATAAGATCTGTTTTGCTGTTTGTATGTGACCTACTCTAATAAACCTTTCCCAATTTATCTCCCAAAAACATATCTATATACTCTCACATTGTCACTCCCCAGTAACCAAGAGGAAAATCTGAATCATACTTCTCTGCTTCTCTGAAGCATCATCAACTGATTGATAGATTAAGTGTGTAGCATGGGCAGCCAATAATTAGAGGATACAACTGCCTGGTTCAGTGTTCCCTCTGGGTTTAATAGCTATTACACTTCAATTTGACTTTGTGTGGACATGGCTCTGGTGCTCCAATGCCAATCGTATAGCTGCAAGTTTGGCATTTACATTTATATTTTTTAAAAGCATGGTGAGTGAATCTTTCATAAATTTGTTAAAAGTGGATTAATTTTGTGTTTTTGTTTTACTGGTTGGAAAAATAAAATTATTTTTTCTTAATACAGGACTGGGATTCCTCCATTGTTAAGACTGTCAAGTTGAAGAAAAGAGAGAAAAGAGTAGGTTCCAGCTTTCATTAGAATTGTGGCTTGTCACTGCATCCACTTGGACAGTTGGTAGTATTGATCATAGTCCATAAACAATGGGTATTGATGCATCGATAGAATTCTAAATTCAGCCTAATTTTTTTGTTAAAAGTATGTTAGCCAAGTACCCATATGTTCCTTCACTTAGAGATGTTTACTTCAAATATTTTAGACTTATACAAATCATGTAATTGGTGCAAATTTCTTTGGCAATTCATATCGTAAGCACATAATTTGCCAATCCTATATCAACTGATCACTTGTGAAGCTCCTGATGCAGCTGTACAGGATCACGTTACCTGTCACCTTAAATCTAAGGAATGATGCTTTTCATTCCCTTGTGTGTTTACTCTTCATATGAGAACATCCTGTTATAAACTGGTTTCACCTTTGCCAATTGATTTCTGCTTAACTGTAAATTGGGATGATTTGGATTTAAAAACTGGTTAATCTGGAATTGACTTGATTACATTCAGTCATGGCTGTCAAACACAAAGCCACTTTCATTTATCTTAAGAGGCTTCAATATATTATGCTGATGTAAAACAACATGTGCTGTTAAACTAAAGAACTTTGTACCTGCTTCTTTCCAGCGTTCTTCCAGAGTTCTTCTTGATGTCCAGCCGGCACCAGCTAAACGGTCACGATCAACTGAAAAGGTGGGAACTTATAATGACTGTAATACAATGTGCTACACTCGTCTCTATCATTATAAAGTTGGTGCAGCTGATTGATTTAAGTGAAAAAATTATGAAATGGAATCGGTACAGTAAGGATACAAATGTGCTTCCATTTTTATCAGTAGCTAAAAAGGCATGAAAAAAGTGGATATGGGGGTAATATCCATTCATTACGGTAGTGGTGCAATTTAGGATTTGAGGGTTCTTGTCCAGTTTTTTTACAATTGCATTGAGCTGCAGTTGAATTACTTCAGTTCTCAATGAGCTGTTTTAAAAGTTTGCCTGACCTTAGCTGAAGGATTTTGCTGATTCAACTGTTAAGTTAATTTAAGGTGATTTATTGATTTCCATCAACTGTTGAAAAAGCTTGAATTTCACATAGAGCATCTCCCTTTACATTTTGTGATAAATCGTTATATGTTGCTATAACTGCTGCAAAGGATTAATTGTCCATGCTGTAATTAGCTTCGCTGACTAAATCTGTAATTTTCCTGTTACAGAAGTGGTTTCATTTCTGATTAGTGAATGGTTGCTAATTTTTAATTTGGATGATGGGCCATTAGAAATTGCTTTCATCCCGACAGACCGTGTTGGGGATCTGGAGCTGCAGCTTGATGATCTTCCACTTGCACATGAGAATGAGTTCATGGAGAAGAGCAACAGGGAGGCAGACACACTGAAGCTGCAGGAGGCAGGGAGCTGGGTGACTGTCAGGAGAGGGAAAGTAAAAGCAACCAGGCACTTAGTGCAAGGTTCCCCTGTGGCTGTTCCCCTCAATGAGTACAAAGCTTTGGATGCTGTTTGGTGGGGGTTTGGAGTGGATTGGGTGGAACCGGACCTACCAGAATAAAGCTGCAGTGACCACGTCTCTGCCATTGAACTCTGCCTGTGGCTTAAAAGGGAAAGAGGGAGAAAAGGAGAGTGGTAGTGATGGAGATTCAATAGGAGAGCAGACAGGAGATTCTCTAGTCAGGAAAGAGACACCAGATGGTTTGTTGCCTCCCGGGTGCCTGGGTGAGGGACTTCTTCCATTGGGTCCATGGCAAGCTGAAAAGAGAGGGTGAGCAGTCAGAAGTTATGGTACATATTGGTATCAAGAACATAGGTAGGAAAAGGTTGGGGCCTTGAAGAGAGAATACAGGGAGCTCAGTTGAAAGCTGAAGATGGGACCTCATCTCAGGATTGCTGCTTGTGTCACATGCCAGTGAGGGTAAGACTAAGATGTTATGGCTATATAATTAGTGCAGGATTTTTGAATCATGGGAAGATATGATCTGTACAAAAAGGACAGGTTACACCTAAACTGGAAGGGGACCAATATCCTGGCAGAGAGATTTGCTACAGCCATTGGAGAGGTTTTAAAGGCAGGGGCAAGGGAACCAGAATGATAGGGCAGAGAATTGAGCTGTGGAAAGGTACTATCCTGTGCTGTAATGTTCTGTGGGTAAGACAGAAGTTCAAGTTGATCTTGTGCAGTTTGAATAGAGTAAAACCCCTGGATTGGTGGATGCCAAATAAGTATTTTCTGGTTGTCTTATCTTCCAATGCTGAACTAATACACCTGTATTAAGAAAAAACAGTTTAAAAGACAAAAATACTGAACTTACACTGAACAAACTTCACTTGCATGAATATATAAATCTTAAAGCATTTTACTCTATTTTCAGTCACATTCTTTGAAAATATTTAACCGTCACTGCATCTGCAGGTTCCTCTCCTCCCAAAAGACAAACAATAACATTATAGATAATTAACTCCCCCACTCCCAAGTTTACAAATAAAGCCTCTGACAGGGGCAACTCTTCCTAAGCAAGGATAAGGAGACACTCTACGAGAGTCACCCCAACAACGAGCGGCATCAACCAGCTCTTCATCCTGGGTGACCCCATTGCTGTTTCACACAACTTTATTCAAACAGCTGCTATGAGCAAAGCAAGACCAAGCCACTGTGCTGAGTGAATATTTGCTCCCATCTTCACCAAAAATGTTACTTCAGAGAACATGTACAATTTTAAACTTGCATACTTTTTGCCTATTTTAATTCTTTTTTTTTCCTTTTTTGTTGTCGGTTGCTTGAATTACAGATACCAGTGATTTTACTGTATAAACTTGTATTTCAGTGCTTTAATCTGCCATTGAGAAGCCAATGGTCAGTGTCTAACCCTCTGCACCATTCTGTTTCAAAGAGCTTTTGTCTGAGCATTACACTCATCTGCATTCAAAACATATTTTGCTGAAAACTTCTGTTTCCATGATTGCAATTTGGCAATTATATTACTGTTTTACTTCACTGTATGTATAAATATATGTATACAATTGCAATTTGGTATCAGCCACCAGACAATTTTTATTGAAAAACCAAAGATCTATTCAACCAACTGCAATAATATCCCACCCTACGCTACGCCCATTGAGTTTTTCATCTTGGTATGTTATGTAGGACTAGATGTTAATATCCCTTATTGCACTACTGAGACTTTCTGCCTGGACTCTGCGGGGTAGCCCAGAGAGTGATGGCATCTTCTGGATTATCAAATGGACGCCCTCCTTTCTCAGTGTTTTGCAGATACATCCATGACACCTCCAAATCCTGGTGTCCTGGGCTCACTCCCTAGATGCCATTCACTCACTTGGGTGCCCAGGTGAAAATCTTTCTCTTCATCCAGTGGAAATTTTTTATTCTTTTGCACACCAGTCAGGCTATTTTTGCTTCCAGCTAATGAGCAAACACTCCAAGATGAGGGAATCCCAAATATTTTTGGAAGTGTGTCGTGGGGAGAGAAAGTTGATCTGTGGGCAAAGCTATCTGTCAAGATTATGACTGACTTGATGATCTTTTCAGGCAAATGACTCCATTGTGGCCAAAACAACTCTGACCTTGCCTAATAATGGTGGACCAATTGAGGCAGTTTCCACAATCGAGACTGTGCCATACTGGACGAGAAGTAGACGGCGAACAGGTAAATCCCCTCAACTTGGTGTTCCTGGTAATCAGTTGTGAGGGCTCATCTAGCTGTGGTGCTTGCCTCTAGCTTTATTTGTTGCAGATGTCCATAATGGTGGATTACAGAGGATTTCTGTAATGATATTTTGGTCCTTTGAGCTTTCCTCCCACAACTGCTGACCTGTCCTTCCACTCACTAAACAAACTGGCAACTTTTTTTTGTGTATCCCTGGATAGTTCAAAGCAGCAACTGAAATAAGGCATTGTCTCTGACCAATCCTTGTGAATCAAGAACATATAGATGGAGATTAAACTCCATGCTACTTAAAAGACAGGATTTTAGAGAATTCATTGAACGACAAATTAAAATGTACTTTGAAATAAATACGAATTCAGTGAAAGATAAGTTTATACTATAGGATGCAATGAAAGCATTCATCAGAGGACAGGTAATAAGTTATGTAACTAAGATGAAGGAGGACTACAATCGGGAAGTAGAACAGCTGGAAAGGGAAATAGCAAGTACAGAAAAAGAATTAGCAATAAAGGAAGATACAACTAAAAGAATTGGCAAACAAAAATTAAATATGAAATACTACAAACATATAAGGTGGAGAAGAACATAATGAAGACAAAACAGAAGTATGAGCTAGGAGAAAAAACGCACAAAATACTAGCGTGGCAGCTTAAGACAGAACAAACTAAAAGAACGGTATTGGCATCAAGGTAAAAGGACAAACAAATTACATATAACCTAACGGAGATCAACGAAAACTTCAGGGAATTCTACGAGCAACTATATCAAACTGAAAACGAAGGGAAAGAAGACAAAATAGGTGAATTTCTAACTAAAATTGAACTAGAAAAATTGCAAACAGAGGAGCAAAATAAATTAATAAAACCATTTGAAATAGAGGAAATACAGGAGATATTAAAAAAACTACCAAACAATAAAACACTGGGAGAGGATGGACTCCCAATAGAATTCTATAAAACATTTAAAGACTTATTAATTCCTCCTCTCCTGGAAGTAATGAACCAGATTGAAGAAACACAAAACATGCCAGATTCATGCAAAACAGCAATAATTACAGTAATACCAAAGACGGGGAAAGATCCACTAACACCAGCATCGTATAAACCAATATCTCTACTTAACACAGATTATAAGATAATAGCTAAACTATTAGCAAACAGATTGGCTGACTATGTACCAAAAATAGTAAATCTAGACCAAACTGGATTTATTAAAAAAAAGACGAACAACGGACAATATCTGTAAGTTCATTAACTTTTTGTGATTTCATGCAGTACAAGGAAACAAGACTCCAACAGTGGCGGTTGCTTTAGACACAGAGAAAGCCTTTGACAGAGTAGAATGGAATTATTTATTCAAAATACTACAGAAATTCAACCTACCAGAGAAATATATTAATTGGATTAAAGCATTATATAAGGGACCATTGGCAAAGGTGACAGTAAATGGATATGTATCAAACCAATTTAAATTAAGCAGATCAACTAGACAGGGATGTCCACTATCTCCCTCACTGTTCGCATTAGCTATAGAACCACTGGCAGAACTGATAAGAACAGAAAATAAAATAAGAGGGATAAAAATAAAAGAGAAAGAATATAAAATCAGTCTATTTACAGATGACGTCATAGTATACTTAACAGAACCAGAAATATCAATAAAGTATCGGGGTACAAGATCAACGCAAATAAAAGTGAAGCAATGCCAATGAATAATGCGGATTTCACAAAGTTTAAGAAAGAATCACCATTTAGATGGCAAACACAAGCAATTCGATACCTAGGTATACAACTAGATAATAATCTCAGCCATCTATGCAAACTAAATTATCAGCCATTAATGAAAAAATTACTCGACTTGGAGCACTGGAAAGACTTATCACTAACACTGATAGGAAGAGTAAACTGTATTAAAATGAATATGTTCCCAAGGATACAATACCTATTTCAATCATTACCAATTCACCTAACAGAGAAATTCTTCAAGGAGCTAAAGAAAATAATAAGGAAATTCTTATGGAAAGGGGGGAAACTGAGGTTAGCACTAGATAAATTAACAGAATGGTACAAACAAGGGGGCTTACAGCTACCAAACTAAGAATTATTATAGAGCAGCACAATTAAGATACCTATCAGATTTTTATCAAACATGGGAAAAACCAGATTGGACCAGATTAGAGCTAGATAAAATAGGGGAGAAGGTACCTGAACATGTACAAGTGGGATGAAAAGTTGGTGCAACATAGGAATTCACCAGTACTGCACCATCTACTCAACATTTGGAAGAAGATTCACGTAGAAAGGAATAAAATAAATTATCAACTACCAAAATTAATATTGACACAAAATCAACTAATCCCTTTCACAATAGATAACGTTTCCTTTAAAGAATGGGAGAGAAAAGGGATCAAAAGAATAGAAAATTGTTTTTCGGGAAATAATTTATTATCTTTTGAACAAATGAAGTACAAATATGGTATAACTCACAATACAATGTTTGCATACCACCAGCTGAAAACCTACTTGAAGGACAAATTGGGAAACAGTCTGAGGTTACCAGAAGGAAGCAGCTTTGAATATGTGATTACAGACACAATGATAATTAAAAGATTTATAACAAACATGTACATCAAACTGCAAGAAAAGGAGAACGAGGAAACAAGTTGTAAACCTAAACAAAAATGGGAACAAGATCTAAACATAAAGATAAAGAATGAAACATGGGAAAAGCTATGCTCCGGAACTATGAGAAATACAATAAACACGAGGTTACGCAATATACAATATAATTGGTTACACAGGCTATGCATCACACCCCAAAAGTTAAATAAATGGGACCCAACAGTATCAGACAGATGTTTTTGCTGTAAGAAGGAAACGGGAACAACAATACATGCAATTTGGGCATGTGAGAAAGTGGAAAAGTTTTGGGAAGATCTAAATCAGGTATTAAATAAAATCACAAAAAGCAACATACCAAAAAAATCCAGAGATCTTTCTTCTAAGTTACATAAGAAGTAAAGACTTGATTTGGATGGAGCACAAAAAAGATTTATTATGATAGCCTTAACTGTAGCAAAAAAATGTATTATGTCAACCTGGAAATCAGAAGAGAGCCTGAGAATACAGCAATGGTACATAGAAATGAATAAATGTATTCCATTGGAAAAAATAACATATAATTTAAGAAATAACATCACAGTATTCGAACAAATTTGGGAACCATACATGGAACACAATAGAGAAATCCTACCATGAACTTCCACCACCTAAAATGACAGAAGGAGAAGACGACAAAATGAACTGACCCAGTATATAAAAGTAGAAGACACAAATTTCTTGTTTATTTTTATTGTGTGACGACATTGTTTAATGAGTTTAATGTATCATATAGATTGAACGTTGAGTGAATTGGGAGGGAGGAGGGGGGGGAAAGGGGAGAAAATGACTCTGTGTATATTCAAGAGGGAAATGTCTGTATATTTTGGTCAGTATGGTTCATAGTGAAAAATTTTTAATTCAGATTTATTATGGTCTTCCTGCCATACCCACCAGAGTTGCTCCTAAAGCTGCACTGTTGCTGCTTCCTGTTTAACCCCCGTCTCCAATCTGTGAATTTATCAGATTAGCCTATTGATGTGGGTTAATTAATGTGGAGTCTAAAAAGTTGACTTGTTTCAATTTTAATTGAAAACTGAATTACCAGACAGCCTATTTGCTCCACTATAAAATTGGGCAAATGTATATACAGTAAAGCCCCCTGGTATCTGGCACCTACAAGGATTGTTAGATGCCAGATAAGCGAGTTTTCTGATTGCTTGAGGCTGTGTTGTGCTAATGGAGAACTAATAGTGAGGAGCACCATTTTAAACTTGCATACTTTTTTAAAACATTTATTTTCTGCGATTATTTTTGCTGGTTGCTTGAATTCTGGATAACAGGGATTTTACTGCATATGGATTTTAACAGTGTATAATTGATGGTGACTTTTTTTGTATTCTACTACTTTTCCAGATGTTATGCAAGTTCTCCATAACATTACATTTACAATTTCTTTCCTGCAGCAAATTTGAAGGGACAAGAACTTGATGCCATTTCTGACACTTACTCTAGCACACCATCAACTGCCAGCAGAGATGATCACAGTAGAACACCTCAAACCAATGGTGGGATGAGGACTCATGAGTTTGTCTCTAAGACGGTATACCCAATTTCCACTTCATAATTTTTATGTTACAGTTTTTCATAGTTGTTTTTCTCTGTGGAAACTGTTGGCTGCAATGCAAGCATTTTTTTTGTTTCTTGGGGCTAGATTATGTCTTGAAGTAAATTAAATGAGGCCAATGCTTCTATTTAGTCTCTTGAAGACCCATATAAAATAGCAGGCCTTTACGATGTTTCTTTGAAGAGACCACTGAAGTGTCTAGGGTCAGTTTTCATAGTTTCCCTAAGCACAGCAATGCAATTGAGATTGGCCATGCATTTGTATTGTACTATGGCTTTAAACCTGGTATCCAGTGCCTTGTACCAACCTACATCACTTTATTTTTGTAGGTGATAAAACCTGACTCTTGTGTCCCTTGTGGCAAAAGGATCAAATTTGGAAAGTTGGCCTTGAAATGTCGAGACTGCAGAGTTGTGTCTCACCCAGAATGCAGAGATCGCTGTCCTCTCCCCTGCATCCCAACCATGACAGGAACGCCTGTAAAAATTGGAGAGGTGAGGTTCACAAAAATGCTCACATTAAAATCAAAATACAAGAGAAAAATGTGTATTTTTTTTAATTGTCTAACGTTCTCAAAAGCATAGATGAATAGTTATTTGCAGTTCAGATATGGTTTTTAGCCCTCCATTGTTTTCATTATGGAAAATGTCTATTTTACCTGATTGTTCATTTGGATGTTTTCCATTGCTTTATGACAAACATACAAGTGATGGCTTGTCTCAATGTTCAGGTAGTTATTTTGAAATTTTCTTCACTTTGAAATATCGCTCCACAGCAGATACAGTATTGCTGACTCCACTCTGGATCACCTCGAAAACAGCAATTCCTACATATGGCTGTTCTTTGTCGACTCCAGCTCAGCTTTCAGTGCCATTATTCCCTCAGTGCTGGTTAAGAAGGTACAAATTATAGGCCTCTGTACCCACCTCTGCAATTGGATCTTTGACTTTTTCATCAGAAGACCATCGTTAGTGTGAATTAGAAGCAACGTCTCTCCTCACTGATTATAAACACAGGTGCACGCCAAGGATGCGTGCTTAGCCCACTGCTCTACTCATTATGCACCCATGACTGTATGGCCAGGCACAATTCCATTTCTATCTAAAAGTTTGCTGATGACACCACAGTTGTTGGCAGAACCACAAATGGCCATGAGGAGACGAACAGGAGGGAGATAGATCAGCTCGTAGAATGGTGTAACAACGACAGCCTTGCGCTCAACATTAGCAAATCAAAGGAGATGATTGTGGACTTCAGAAGGAAGTCAGGAGAACATGACCCAGTCCTCATCGAGGGCTCAGTAGTGGAGAGGGTTCAGAACTTCAAAATCCTGGGTGTGAACATCTCCGAGGATCTATCCTGGAGCTTCCATGTTGAAGAAGGCTCACCAGTGGGTGTACTTTGTGAGGTGTCTGAGGAGATTCAGTATGTTACTGAAGACGCTTGTAAACTTCTACAGGTTCTACAGAATTCCAGCTGGAGGCATCAACTCTAAGGATAAGAATTAATTCCAGAGGATTCTTAACTCTGCCTGTGACATCACAGGCACCAGACTTCACCACGAGGATGTCTACATGAAGCATTGTCTTAAAAAGCAGCTTCTATCCTCAAAGACCCTCACCACCCAGGCCATGCCCTCTTCACTCTGCTACTATTGGGAGAAAGGTACAGGAGCCTGAAGACAAGCACTCAACGGATCAAGGACAGCTTCTTCCCCGCTGCCATCAGATTCCTGAATAATCAATGAACCAAAGACACTGCCTGACTTTATGTGTGTTTTTTTAATAGTAACATTATAATATGAATGTTTGCACAGTGATGCTGCCGCAAAACTCTGATTTTGACTGAATTTGTTGTTTCCAGGGAGTATTGGCTGACTTCACCTCTCAAACATCACCCATGATCCCTTCTATTGTAGTGCATTGCATCAATGAAATTGAGCAGAGAGGCTTGTCTGAGGTAGGATCATTTTTTGCAAAGATTTCCCTCGTTATTTTTGACTGAATTTTTATATAGTATAATTTTCTGAACACTTGTATACAAGGCTTTTTTCCCCCTAAGGGGGAGAATTCAAACATCTTGTAGTATAAATAGGAGAGGAGGAACACTTGTGATCCTTGAACCCTTTCAAAAAAAAAAGAGCCATATTCTTGTATTTGCATTGGTTGGGCCTTGGGAATGGATTATGCTGCAAGTACAAGCCTGTGGGAACTGAGATGGGCTACCAATTTAAATGGATCTACTGACTGAGTGAGCAGTATTGACTTTTCAAAACTGCACCATCTGCATCACTGGAGTTCATGGTTTGCAAGGGGTCCTGACTCCATTTTGAGACTGCACTGTTGAAATTGAATGTTTGCAAGGCTATTTGTCAAAACAGAATATTGTTTCAAACTGGTGTTAAAGATGTTCAAGAGAAATTCAGTTTGCAGTTGTGAAACATTGATTAGATATTAATGTGCACCTTAATATGTCATCTCCTTTAGACTGGCCTCTACAGAATCTCTGGTTGTGACCGCACTGTTAAAGAACTGAAGGAAAAGTTCCTGAGAGGGAAGAACCTGCCTCTGCTCAGTAAAGTTGATGATATTCATGCCATCTGTGGGCTTTTGAAGAACTTTCTAAGGAATTTGAAGGAGCCCATTGTCACTTTCAAACTGCATTCAGCATTTGTAAAAGCATCAGGTTTGTAAATCTTGAGAATTGAACAATCTATGTTGAATATTTGCGTGTAGAGCTCTCTCTGTATTGGCAGTTTGCTAACCAACTGTTCTTTTGAATTGTGCATGTTCCATCAGAAGCTACGACTGGTGTGAAAGTCCTGAGCCTTAAAAATAATGATTGTTTGAGGCAAACTAATCAGCAAATTCAAAGAAATTTGACTTTTGTTCTGAACAAGTTTGTAGATTTGATATCTAGTCAATTGCAATGACTTAATGTGATTCAAATTAGTCTTAGCCTCTTGGATTAGTGTAGGGATAACTAAGCAGGCAAGTTTCTGGGAAGCACCTCCATGTAGCTGTTATGGCCAGGAAAGTCTGTGGTGCCTCCTGTGGAATGATGGCTTGCTCACATTTTTGTAGAAACAAATTGTGCCAGATGGCCTTTCCCAAACTGCCAAAGTCTAGTTCCTGCTTCTAAAACCACACCTTAGGACTGTGTTGACACAACTGTGGGTGATGATTGATTGGGACGGGATGAAGACCCAATAAGAAAATTAACAGAAAATTTGTTTCCAGTTAGTGAAGACCATTTAAGTTGTTTTTGGTTTGGCGGCCTAGTTTGCTTGCCTTTTGCAATGAAATATGCGTTACAATATATATTTACATAATTGAAAGTAGTCATTGGTGTTTACTCTTTGTTCAAGCACTTCCCATGCTCTCAGAGCATTTATTTTAAAGATCTTCAAATCTGCTTTTAAAGCAAACTTGCTCATTATATTTAGGCAGCTGCATAATTATTGAGCTGTGGCAGCACACCACTAGGCAGGCGAACCGTCCCTGCTTGTAATCCACGTGGCGGGGCAGCCGGCCAAAACGGCTCTGTCGGGGATTTCCCCTTCTCAGAAGCCCGCGCTGGGGGACCACGTGACGCCCGGGTGACATCAGCGCCCCCCCCCCCCCCCCAGCGCGGCAGCCAGGGTGGGAGCACAAGTCCAGCCCAGCAGAATAAATCACCTCTGCTCACTGAGTTCAACCTGTCTGGTGTGTGTTCTTTCAGTAGCAGCGTAACTGCCGCTGCGTAGCCGACTTAAAATTGATGATTTTATCCAAAATGGAGAAGTGATGAGTTGAAATTATGCATTATAAATTGAAACTGGATGAATTCTGCCTTGGGCAATGTAAATGCAATTTACTTCTCCAACAGGAGTTCAGCATTTCTGACTAATTTGTGGTCGAGGGCACAGATGTTACACTGGTCATCTCAGCAATGTTCCTTCATTTTGCAGAAATTACTGACAATGATAACAGCATTGCAGCAATGTACGAGACGATCAGTGAGCTGCCGCAGCCCAACAGAGATACTTTAGCATTTCTCATCATTCACCTGCAAAGGTATGTCTGAACTTTGGATTTGCTTAGAACCTTCCTTCTTTTCCAACACTTCTTTCAGGGGAGGCATGGTTAAGCGTAGTGGTTAGTGCGATGCTGGGACCGGGGTTCGAATCCCACACTGTAAGGAGTTGGTACATTCTCCTCGTGTCTGCGTAGGTTTTCCCTGGGTGCTCCGGTTTCCTTCCACCGTTCAAAACATATTGTAGAACAATTGAGCGGCACAGGCCCATGGGCCAAAATGGCCTGTCACAGTGCTGAATTTCAAAATGTAAAATGGCTTGGCCAGTGAATGGGTCATTCAAGGTTAACTTGCTGGTCAGAATCCTGATCAGCTGTGTCCAATTCTTGTTTTGTTCATGTATATTTTTTTAATCTTCCTTTCTCTTTTCCTGTCACTCGACTTCAGCGGGGAGTGAATGCAGCATTTAAAAACTCCATGTGTCAGTGGTCACTGCACCATGAAATTATGGTGGTGGTGTTTGTAAGAGCTTTGGTTTGATGCTCTCATGAATTTGGATTAAAGTGGTGTATACCCATTATTTATGGTCTAACAAGTTAACGAGGTCGAAGCAAGCTCTTGTAATGCAAACTGCCTTCAGAATCTAAATCCCACCAAAAGTAAGTGAACTCGACCAGTCAAACCAACTGTTTTTGCAGGAGGGGTCTGAGAGGTGCCTGCTTCATAATTCTTCAAATCCTGGGCAATTTCTCCATGCAGTTTTTGGAGCCCTTGGACTACTTGGAATGACATTTTTGAGATAAAGTTGTACTGTTTTAAACCACTTCAAGTCCAGTACTTTGAAATAGAGTTTGACATTGCTTTTATAACTTTCCTAGTTCAGAAATGTTTTATCAGAATATTCAGAGCTATTTATTCAGAGATCTAGTTTGCAAGTCATTGTAATTGAATCCATTTAAGTTTTTTTAAGCAAAATTTAATTCCATCACAACTGTGTGGACTGTACAGTTAACTGGCTAAATTGTTCTGGACCAGTGTGGTGCTGTAAAATAGCCAAATGTATGGTTTGTGTTCGATTATAGGGATTAAAATAATCCTTTCCTCATCTAGAGTTGCAAATAGTCCAAACTGCAAGATGGACATAGCCAACCTTGCCAAGATCTTTGGCCCAACAATCATGGGTTTTTCTGTTCCTCATCCATCTCCCATGTCAATGCTGCAGGAAACCAAGCAACAACCGAAGGTACAGATTTTGTTTTCAGCACTTGAGGAAGATTAGAATAAAATTTGTTCTTGACCAAAGCTTCTGCAGATGATCTGAAATCCTCTGGCATTCATTGCAAACTTTATAACCTTTTACCATGACTGATTCAATGAGCATTAAAGGCATGAAACTAAGAATGTATCTGGTTCTTCCTGATGGAAATCCATCTAATGTTGTCACTTTGTGTATCATGTGGCAACCAGCATTCTTGGAAGTGATGCTTGCTATCTTTTTGCAATTGCTGCAACCGTGTCTGCCTGTCCCGCGTCGGACTTGTCAGCCACAAACGAGCCTGCAGCTGATGTAGACATTACCCCTCCATAAATCTTCGTCCGCAAAGCCAAGCCAAAGAATTCATGGCTGCACATTTTCAAAGTTGTGCACCTCTTGACAACTTAATTGATCAAAAACATCTTTTTCATTAGGTGGTTGAG
Organism: Narcine bancroftii; assembly: GCF_036971445.1. NCBI lineage: Eukaryota > Metazoa > Chordata > Chondrichthyes > Torpediniformes > Narcinidae > Narcine > Narcine bancroftii. The sequence goes on along the minus strand of NC_091480.1, from coordinate 66,340,595 downwards.
CATTTGCTGTCTTTGCCCATGGAATATTGGTGCCAGTTTACAATGGTGGATCAGGAGAATGTGCCTCCAAATCGTATCATTGAAAATTCCAATGCTTACAGCACTCCTGAAGTTAAAGGTACTGCTTAATATTTACTCTGATAAAATGGCTTTCTACTTAGTTTTAAGACATGCATTTGAGTATATCTTCTGATGGCTGAAGTAATTTGTGGCTACTTAACTGGAAGTAAATGATCTTGTGGCACTTTTCAAAAATCAAGTTGGTCATTTTGTGCCATTATCGATTGCTGTTCATAGAATCTTGCGCGCAAGATAGTGTACTGTTTTACTTCCAAAATCGGGTATCAATAAACTTGTTGCTTAATCTGATTTTTATATATATATAGATATATATATATCTATATATATATATATATATCTATATATCTTAAAGCTGAACACAGATTTGCTGTATCATGTCGGGAGTTGGAGAACATTGAATTAACTTTTATTGAATTTAGTATATTTAATTGCATAATGACTTCCGAGTACCCCTGAGCCAAGATCTCAAGTTGACTGCACATGTTGCACAACAAATGAGGTACGCAGGATTTGTCTTGGTCACTAATTTTACAACTAAAGTAATGCTCATAGGCTTTCTTAAAGACATTTCTGCTGTATTCAATCTTCCTGGAGACAATAAGTGCCATTGTTAAGTACACTCACTATGCTATTGCCTGGAGAATATGTGCATCAACATGCATTCAATCTATAATCAATGTAATGCACAGCATCTGTTTGTGTGGGCTGCTTTTATAGCCTGTCTGCATCTATCCTTGGGCATGCTTAGCCAGGATAGATCAAGGATGCCCAACCTTTTAATTTAGACATGCAGCATGGTATCAGGCCATTTTGGCCCACAAGTAGGTTAATTGGGTGGCACAGACTTGTGGGCAGAAATGGCTTGTTACCATGCTATATGCTTAAAGTAAAAATTTAAAGGTTGGCCATCCTTGATCTATCCTGGCTAAGCATGCCCAAGCCAAAGACATTTGCCTAACACCTGCACTGAGTCCATGCCCAGGCATGCTTGGACTAACTAAAACACTTGCTTTGTGGACAATATTCTGGTAAACTTGAAATATGACAGGAAGGAAGTTGTATGGGGATGGAAGGACTCGCATATGAAGAAAGGTTGGATAGACTAGGCTTGTATTTTCTGGAATTTTGAAGATTGAGGAAGGATCTTGTATAAAATTCTTAAGGGTTTAGACAAACTAGATGCAGGAAGGTTGTTTCCAATGCTGGGAAAAACCAGAACCAGGGGTCACAGCTTAAGGATAAGGGGGAATTTTTTTAGGACTGAGATGAGGAAAATTTTCTTCTCCCAGAGAGTGGTAAATGTGTGGAATTCTTTGCCACAGGAAGTAGTTGAGGCTGGTTCCCTGTCAATATTTAAGTGTAGGTTAGATTTGGCCCTTGTGGCCAAGGGGATTAGGGGGTATAGGAGAAGGCAGGAAGCGGGTACTGATTAGCCATGATCATAATGAATGGCAGAGTAGGCTTGAAGGGCCAAATGGCCTACTCCTACACCTATTTTCTGTTTCTATCTAAAAGAAAAAAATGTACGTGATAGAAAAATTAAGGTGATTTTCGTGATCAGCAGCCCACAATCTATAAAATACACCCAAAAGTGCCCAGGAAACAAAATCTTCATCAACTAGTATTATTGGCAACTAGGTAGTAAGGTGCAAGTTGCTTTTATTTTTAAATACTTTCCATTGTTCTCTGAAAGTAACCACATTACTTGTTAAACTGACCAGTACTGGTGAGGAAAATCCATTAACTCATTGTTTCTCTACTAAAGTTGTAGTCTAGAGATGCAGTAGTTTATATTGATAATGTGACAGACATTGCTCTGTTGTAAGCCATTTATCCACTTTGTTATAAAGTTTGTGCAACAAGTTCTGATGGCATCCAAACAATAATATAGCTTTACTTTACTGTTTTGACTAAATCCAGTGTGGTTGGGCAGTGAAATTAGGTGAGAAGTGAGGTAGGATTTGGACAGACAATGACATCTAAAAATTAATCCAGAGAAATGTGAAGTGATGCACTTTGGCAGAAAAAAATGTGAACTTCAAATCCTTGGATGTCAACATCTCTGAGGATCCATCCTGGAGTCTCCATGTCGATGCAATCACTAAGGAGGCTCACCAGCTTTGAGGAGTTGGAGGAGATTCGGTATGTCACCGAAAACTCTTGTAAACTTCTACAGGTGTACCATGGAGAGCATTCTGTCTGGTTGCATCACTGCCTGGTTTGGAGATGCCAATGCTCAGGGCAGGAACAAAGCTCCATAGGGTTGTTAACTCTGCCTGCAATATCACAGGACTCCACGAGGTGGTGTCGTAAGAAAGGAACCTCTAACCTCAAAGACCCACACCACTCCAGCCATGCCCTCTTCACACTGCTACCATCAGGAAGGGGGTACAGATAGACACCTAATGTTACAAAAAGCAGCGGTATGCATGTGCAAAAATCCTACAAAGGCGAGTAGAGGGAGTGATTTTAATAAAGCATACGGGATTGTTGGATTTGTGAAGAGAGGCACGACATGCAAAAACAGGGAAGTTGCATTGAACCCAGACAAAACACTTAAGGCCATAATTTAATATTCTTCAATCCGGGGTCGGAGGAGGCAGTGAGTCAGCGCCTGGTGTCGTGTGAGAGGAGGAGGAGCCAGGAGACAGCATCAGAGAGGTGAGTAAAATAAATAGCTGGACTTACCGGGGCTCGGACTTAGAAAGGTCGGACTCGGGGTCGGAGGAGGCAGTGAGTCAGCGCCTGGTGTCGGGTGAGAGGAGGAGGAGCCAGGAGTTGATTGGAGTTCATTGGTAAGGGCTAATAAAAGGAGTAGAAAGGGAGAGAGCGGCCAGTGAGGAGCGGCGCAGTGAGTGATTGGCCCAGTGAAGGAGTGGTGACTTGGGACTTTGGCTCGAGGGACTTCGGCGAGAAGGAGCTCCTCGTGTGGAAAGGAATCTTTGAAACAACATTTATAGTAAGAAAGGAGGAAATGGAATCAGTTGGGGTAGTTAAGTGCTCCAGTTGTGGGATGTGGGAAATCAGAGACAGCACAGCTGTTTCAGATGACTACACCTGCATATAATGAGTGACCGTGTTAGGGAGCTTGAGCTGCAGTTGGATGAACTGAGGATCATAAGGGAAGCAGAGGCAGTGATAGAGAGGAGTTGCAGGGAGACGGTCACCCCTCGAAGGCAGGAATCAGGGAACTGGGTGACTGTGAGGAAAGGAGGGAGAGTGCCTGTGCAGAGTACCCCTGTGGAAGTGCCACTCAGCAACATGTATTCGGCATTGGATACTGCTGGGGGGAACAGCCTAACAGGGACAAGTCGTGGGGGTCAGGTCTCTGGCACAGGGGCTGCCCCTGAGGTTCAGAAGGGAAGGAGGGATAAGAACAGGATACTTGTAGTTGGGGACTCATTAGTCAGAGGGACAGATAGAAGGTTTGTGGGACGAGATCAGGGATTGAGGTTGGTCTGTTGCCTCCCTGGTGCCAGGGTCAGGGATATCTCTGATCGAGTTCATAGCATTTTGCAAGGGGAAGGAGAACAGCCAGAAGTCGTGGTCCATGTGGGAACCAATTACTTAGTTAGAAGTGGGGATGAGGTCCTGAAACAGGATTATGTGGAATTAGGTAGGAAGTTAAAAAAAACAGGACCTCCAAAGTAGTAATCTCTGGATTGCTGCCCGTGCCATGAGCTAGTGAGGGTAGAAATAGGAGGATGTGGAGGATGAATGCGTGGCTAAAGAGATGGTGCGGGGGGCAAGGGATAAGATTTCTGGATCATTGGGATCTCTTCTGGGGAAAGTCGAACCTGCACAAAAGGGACAGACTCCACTTGAACTGGAGGGGGACCAATGTGCTGGCAAGCAGATTTGCTAGAGCTGTGGGGGAAGGTTTAAACTAGTTTGGCAGAGGGGTGGGGAACAGAGTGTGAGAGCAGTGTCAAGGGAGCATGGCCACCTAGTTGGGAATAATAACAATAACAAAGGTAGGATGGAGATTAGGGTAGAAGGTAGAAAAGAGAATATATGTGAGGGTCATTCTCTGAAATGCATATATTTTAATGCAAGAAGCTTAGTGAACAAGGTAGATGAGCTTAGAACATGGACGGATACTTGGGGTCATGATATTGTGACAATTAGTGAGACCTGGCTACAGGAGGGGCAGGACTGGCAACTTAATATTCCAGGATACATTTGTTTTAGATGTGATAGATCAGGGGGTAAAAAAGGGGGAGGAGTTGCTCTGCTTGTTAAGGAGGACATTACTGCCGTGAGGTGGCAGGATGGTCTGGAGGGATCGTCCAGTGAGGCTGTTTGGGTGGAATTGAGGGGTGAAAGAGGCATGAGGGTGCTAATAGGGGTGTATGACAGACCACCAAATGGGCCAAGAAAATTAGAGGAACAAATTTGTAGGGAGATGACGTATATGTGTGAGAATCATAAGGTAGTGATCATGGGAGATTCCCTCACATTGATTGGGATACCCATACAGTTAGAGGGCTGGATGGGCTAGAGTTCGTTAAATGTGTTCAAGATTATTTTCTAAATCAATTAGTAGAAGAACCGACTCGGGACGGTGTAATACTGGATCTCCTGTTAGGGAACGAGCTAGGTCAGGTATCGGACATTAATGTTGGAGAACAAATTGGGTCTAGTGATCATAACTCTGAGTTTTAGGGTAGTTTTAGGGAAGAGCAAGGAGGGGCCTAAAGTTGAGGTTCTGGATTGGAGAAGAGCAAATTTCAAAGGAATAAAAAGGGATTTGGGGAGTATTGAGTGGGACAGGATATTTTCAGGTAAGGATGTAAATGAAAAATGGAGGATATTCAAAAAAGAAATTTTGAGGGTACAAAGTAGATATGTCCCAGTGAGGATCAAAGGAAAGGATGGAAGTCAGGGAGGCTTGGTTTTCGAGGAATATTGGAAATTTGGTTAGGAGAAAAAGGGAGGTGTACAAGACGTATAAAGAGCAGGGAGCTGAGAGTTTGAAGGAGGACTACAAGGAGTGTAGAAGGAATCTTAAGAAAGAAATTAGAAAGGCCAAAAAAAAGACACGAAGAGGCTTTGGCAGACAGAGTAAAAATAAATCCAAAGGGTTTCTATAGGTACATTAAAAGTAAAAGATTAGTGAGGGATAAAATTGGACCCCTTGTAGATAGCGAGGGTAGGCTGAGTGAGAAGTCAGAGGAAATGGGGGAAATTTTGAATGATTTCTTTGCCTCTGTATTCACTAGGGAAAAAAATATTGAACCAGTTGAAGTAAAGAAAAATAGTGGGGAGGTCATGAAGCATATAAGGATAACCGAGGAGGTAGTGATGGCTGTGTTGAAAAAGATAAAGGTGGATAAATCTCTGGGACCGGACAAAATATTCCCAAGGACACTCAGGGAGGCTTGTGGACAGATAGTGGGGCCATTAACAGAGATATTTAGGATGTCACTGGCCATGGGGGTAGTGCCAAAGGATTGGAGGGTTGCACATGTGGTTCCGCTGTTTAAGAAAGGGTCCAAATGTAAACTTGGGAATTATAGGCCCGTGAGTCTGACGTCTGTGGTGGCCAAGTTGATGGAAAGTGTTCTGAGGGATGGTATTTACAAATATTTGGAGGTACAGGGATTGATAGGGAGTAATCAGCATGGTTTTGTCAGGGGTAGATCATGCTTGACAAACCTGATTGAGTTTTTCGAGGGGGTTACAACAAAGGTTGATGATGGGAAAGCTGTTAATGTTGTCTATTTAGACTTTAGTAAAGCTTTTGACAAAGTTCCCCACAGGAGGTTAGGAAAAAAGGTGGAGGCATTAGGTATAAATAAGGAGGTAGTGAAATGGATTCAGCAATGGTTGGATGGGAGGTGTCAGAGAGTAGTGGTAGAAAATTGTCCAATTGGAGGCCGATGACTAGTGGATTTCCTCAGGGATCAGTCCTGGGTCCACTATTATATATATTAACGATCTGGAAGTAGGGATGGAGAATTGGATAAGCAAGTTTGTGGATGATACAGATTGGTGGTGTTGTGGACAGTGAGGAAGATTACCGTAGATTAAAAGGTGATTTAGGAAGGCTGGAGGTGTGGGCTGAGAAATGGCCGATGGAATTTAATACAGATAAGTGTGAGGTGCGACATTTTGGAAAGGCAAATCTAAATAGGTCATATGCATTAAATGGTAGGCTATTGAGATGTGCAGAGCAACAAAGGGATTTAGGAGTGATGGTAAATAGTACCCTCAAGGCTGATACTCAGGTAGATGGTGTGGTGAAGAAGGCATTTGGAATGTTGGCCTTCATCAATCGGAGTATTGAATTCAAGAGTAGGGAGGTTATGATGAAATTGCACAAGGCATTGGTGAGGCCAAATTTGGAGTACTGTGTACAGGTTTGGTCACCAAATTATAAGAAAGATATAAACAAAATAGAGAGAGTGCAGAGAAGGTTCACGAGAATGTTGACAGGATTTCAAGGTTTGAGTTACAGGAAAGGTTGTGCAGACTGGGGCTTTTTTCTCTGGAGCGTAGAAGATTGAGGGGGGACTTGATAGAGGTGTTTAAGAGTTTAAAAGGGACAGACAGAGTAAACGTGGATAGGCTTTTTTCAATTAAGAGTGGGGGAGATTCAAACTAGAGGGCATGGTTTAAGATTGAAGGGGGAAAATTATAAGGGGAACATGAGGGGAAATTTCTTTACGCAAAGGGTGGTAGGGATGTGGAATGAGCTTCCGGCAGACGTGGTTGAGGCGGGATCATTGGTTACATTTAAGGATAGACTGGATAGTTACATGGAGAGGAGAGGACTGGAGGGGTATGGACCGGGTGCTGGTCAGTGGGACTAGGAGGGTGAGGATTTGTTACGGCATGGACTAGTAGGGCCGAACTGGCCTGTTCTGTGCTGTAAGTGGTTATATGGCTAGTCATCACATGAGGAAAGATCTGAAAGACTTGGAGGATGCAGGAGAGATTTGCTGGAATGGTTCCATGGATTGAAAGATTTTAACAATATGGTTTGACTGGAGAGGCTGAAGTTCCTGGAAAAAGCAAGATTAAGAGGATATTTGATAGAAATTATCAACATTTAGTGAGATTAAATAGTGGGAAACCATTGGCAATTGGTTCAAAGGCTTGAGGAAAGATGCAACATTTTGGACAAAAGATTAAAGGGAAATTGAAGAATGGTTAAGTTCTGCAATTCACTTCACTGCAATGGGGAAAGAGTGGTGTGTTGGGATTGTCCTCCCAATGGGGAAAGAGTGATGCGTTGGGATTGTCCTCCCAATGGGGAAAGAGTGGTATGTTGCGTTTCAGGCCTGAGCCCTTCAAGGAATGAGCAAAAAAAATTAGGAAATCTCAGAATATCTTTGTCTCCTCTGGATGGTGAAAGATCATCTGAGATCCTCCAACATATCAGTGTGTTTTTAGTAAATATCAGTTCCTGGATTTGCTCTCTGATTACTTCACTTTGAATATTCTGCTCATTTTGTAATGTAAAAGTCGATATGTACTTGTGCAGATAATGAACTAATAAAATCCTTGTATCAAATGCATGAATAAAAGTTTGAAACCATCTTAATTTTCAGCTTCTAGAAGTGTCTGATGGTAAAGTTGTATTTTCTCTTCATATAAAACTGGAAATGAGTGTGTCATACAATAACTGCTGTGATTATATGCTGACCTGTATTTCTCTAGAAGAGAGGCAGTAAAAAACAATTTAAGAGGAAAGCATTTAGCTTTTTTTGTGACTAATTGGGCAAGCACAATTTTCATTTGTTTCATAAACATTCAGCTCAAGTTCATTAACAGCCTCTGGAATTGCTCCAGTAATGCATGTGCTGGTCCGGGGACAAGAAATGTTGGCCTGTGGGTTATTGCTACATCGGCAGGCACACTGCACATTTACCAAAGTAGATTTACCTGCTGATGGAGCTGGCCCAGGATGCAAAGGTTGCCTTTGGGCAGATCTTGATGTAGACAACTGCTGCCATCAGCTGCTCTGCACCCACTGCAATCACATTGCAGCCACCATATTCGCAACAGCACACTACATGTGCACAAGTGCCGTGAGAGCGTGTTAGTTGAATCGAGAACTAGCAAGGAGGAGACGCCATGTTGTGGGCTCTCTCTCCCTACCCTGTTTATCATGTTTGTTTATGTTCAGTAAAGTCTTATTTGGTTTTCCTCACATGCCGACTCACAGTAACAAACACCTGGTTTTAATGTAGATCTGAGACACAAATTTCCATAAAAGATTATTTAAAAATGAGCTTTTAAGATTCAAATTTCTAACCACAAATTACAATTTCAGTCTGATTGTTGCATTTCCTAATTTTTTTTGTTCCTCCAGTGAGCATGCTTGGACCATTAACCACCCCTGAGCATCAAATTATTGGCAAGACTCCTTCATCTAGCTCTTTATCAGCCCGGGTCAAATCCAGTCTGACCAAGACCACTCCCAAGTAAGTACATCTCCACTCCTGTGTTTTGGATTCCATTAGAAGCTGTCTTTGGGACCTCCTATTTGTGTCATTGTGTGTTTTTTTTTGTCACTTTTGAGGAAAGAATGGTTGTCTTGCATTCTAGTACCTCTGCTGGTATTTCATCCTGGTGATTTGAAATAATCTGATTATAGTGTGTGCTACCTTGAATCTCTTGCATGTATTTGCACAGAAGTGTCTGTTTTCGCGCCCTTCTCATGAGTGGAATTATTGACTTTCGTTTGGTCATTCTGTTTTAGCAGCTGAAATTGAGATCACAAAGCTGCTTCCCTTGTTCCTCCCTTAATGTATCTTGTGCAAGGCTGCCAACATCATACAGAAGCCCCCCATATCCTGGCTATCTCATCTCACTGCTGCCTTCGGGTAGAAGGTTCTGAAGTCTGGCACCTCCAGGTTGAAGAACTGATTTTTTCCAAAAGTTTATCAGGCTACCTTGGTCACAACACTGCTCAAAACCACCAACGATCTGTATTGCACAATTTTTTTTACAACCAGCCAACAGTGAATTTTTTTTTTCCTTTGAGATTTAGTATCTTTTTTCCTTTTGTGGTAAGTGTTAATTATGCTTAAATTGTTGCCGTGTTTTATGTGCGGGAAAAGCTGCAGCAAGTAGGGCTTCCATTGGATCTGTACGTTGTACTTGTTTACATTGTATCAGACCGCTACAAAGAAACATACACACAGTGTGGCAGGTTAAGCTCACTCCTTTATTAGGGCTGGAAAAGCTGCTTTTATGCTGTTCAAGTTCCTGCCGTTTTTGCTGATTGACTGAGTCAACCATATAAATAACAATAGTGGGCGGGAACGTCTATGCATATGAATGGCCTTCTTCCCCAGCCTGTTTCTGCTGAGTTAGCTGGGCAACTTGGCCAATGCCATTTTAGGGCTGTTGGTCTGATGCTGCCCCAGCTTCTACCCCCGCCGGTTGGTTGCCTTGGGAGTCGCTTGAGTGATCTCTGTCCGCGTCTGCGGCCGCACAATGTGCCAACCCAATCTCCGCAATTGTGGGCCGTCACAACGTGATAATAAACCCTTTTATTTGTTCATTCCATACAAGTTCATATTCAAGATTCCTTCATTGTCACTTGTGTAAATGGACAAAGGTGCCACTCGTCCCTTCAATGTCCATCAATTTGTCTCCAACACTCCTGCAACATCTGAAGCTGTATAGCCTCCTGTACGAACCAGTGGTGAACCCAGTACAATCAGGGAGCTGATTACATTCAAGGCCCTTTGGGAATCCTTCTTACTTTCAGCACTCTCCTAAATTCCAATACCTGGTTCTCATTTACCCGTTTCTCACAGCCCACAGTCCTGTGTGAGTCCTTCAGCCACCAAGCCCTGTGCTGGTCCACTGCTGTGGTCTTCCCCTGGGCTGGTGATTGGGGAGTAAGAGGAGGGAGGGTGTGGTGGTGGAAAGACAAATGAGAGAAATGTTCTCCTCTGGTGCCCTGTACTGATCCCCTGGAGCTTGCCACTCTCCTGGTCTGCTACCAAGCATGGATGTCACAATCTTGGGCACAGACCTCTGTCGCTTTGTGGATGTTCAATTAAAACAGCCCTTCTATAGGCCACTTAAAAGCTATATTGGGGCCATTGGCATAACGACTGGGCAGTAGGTCCTCACGGAGGAGCGCGGTGTCTCTGCTTTCCCGGTCCGCACCAGCGGCAGCACTGCCATTTTTAAAATATTTTCAGTGTGTCAAATAGGATATTTTGTGTTAATTTTATGAATGAAATCATGTAACATTTGTTAACTGGTCCATTCAAATGTTGAACAACTTGTGTCAAGCAGTCTTGCTATAAGGCAAGATGGTGTCATCGTGCTTCTCCATTTAAAAAAAATAATGGTGGGTTGTTTTTCTATCTCCTGTGATTAAACCAAGATATTTTGTTCACCTCCCCACTGGAAATAAAATGATGGAAGGATAAGCAACTGGCTGTCTGGCATGTTGGCAAGATGTGATCAACCTTCATTGATGATATTCCTTGGAGTTTTTTGCTTGCCCCCCCCCCAACCCACTTTCTTCTCCCCTCACCCTTTGGATAAAGTTGCTAACTCTGGAAGTGTATCTTGGTCCCCCTAATCCATCTGGCAAATTCAAGCACTGGCTCAACAATGTATTTGCCCAAAGGTAAGGTTGAGTAAAGGATCATCGACTTCTCATATAATATTTTGCAACAAGAACATTCACAAATACAATCTGTTCTGAATTGCTGATAAAAACGAGTTGTCAGCCAGTCCCCAAGCTCTGCTCCTGAGAACTATCCATAAGCTAATCTCTCTGGAAGTCTGAAATGTCTGTTTTCCACGTCTACCAATATCCATTTGCTGTCATTTCATTGCCTTTAAAATTACCAGTAATTAATCTAATGGACTGTTTTTAATGAATATCATGGTTTTTTAAATTGCCAACTTAAAAATGCCTTTTTAAAAGAATTTGTATCAAGTTTGATTTTTGTATGTCGTGTCATTTGTAACCCAGGGACCCCTGAATTCTGAACATCACTGGATTGTTTGTTCCAAGCAGAAGTGACCACTGATTTTACTCAGTGCTGTAACAGTCTTGCTTTTAAGGGTATTAAAGCTCTGATCTATAAGGCTCCTTGATTAGATTTCAAGGCTGTAAATTTTACTTGCAGAACAGTAAATAGTTGCCAGAAAAAAGTTCTTTCCCAGATTAATGTTCTTCCATTTCTTGCAGGTTTGGAAGCAAAAGCAAATCAGCGATCAACTTCAGTCGAACTGGAACCTTTTTTGCCTCTCCAATGTTGAAATAATTAGAAATTAGCTAAAAGCCCTCAAAAAGGTTCCTGGGGACATAATGCTAACCTTTTGTGTTAATTGCAGCTTTTATTATCTGCTGCATTTAGTAGTTATTCTAATATAATGGGTTCATCTTTCCATAAGATGTTAACATGTCATCAAATATAGATTTTGGTAGTGACGGTACTTTTTATTTTTAAAAACCCCCGCTGAGACTTTTGAAATAGATGACTTGTAAAACTATTGCTAACCAGTACTGTGTGGAAGGAAACTAACACTAAAAGGCCAGAGTGAAAGCTTGTTTTTCAAAGTCCTAGCAGATGGAAGTTTTTAGAATGGAGATATTTGCAGGTGAATTGAAAGATTCCTATATTCCAGGAAATAATTTGTGCCGCTGGCTAAGCGTTTGTCTTGGTCTGCCAAATTTTCTTTCCATAATTGCTTGCTCGTGGAGCTAATAATTTGGATTAAAACGAAAGTATTGCCTGCAGTTCTGAGATTAAGCCTTGTGCAAAATATTATCTTTTAAGTGCTTGCATTTTCAACAGCTTTGAAGGCATTTTGAGGGAAATCTGTGTGTCATTTCATACCGTTATCAGTCCCTTGGCTTTGACTTGTTCACTCTGCCTTTCCTCTATCCTTTAGTTGGAATCCACTGCCTTTGAATTGAGTTTACTGCCTGCAGGTTTTCACTCTTACACACAAGCACCAACTTCTACCAGGTGCATTGGCAGCAGTTTTTAATCCACTTAGAAAACAATCGTTGTTTTAAACCTATTTGTTGTAGTGAAAACCTGTAGCATTGACATCAAGGGTGACAAGCCAATTGAATCACCAGTGACCATGGGTGCATGAAGTGCTAACAATGTGTTTTTACTTCTTAATCAGAATATTTGTTTTGATTAGAGGCACGTGACATCTTCTGATTAAGAAGTAAAAACACATGGGCTCCCTGTTACACAGATGAGATTATGGTGTTGATCGTTTTAATGGCTCTTTTGATATTTGAATGATGAATGTTATAAAATGGCCTGCGCCAAAGATTTTCCTATTTATTTGACATTTTCCTCAGCAGTGCAGCAGTGTTCTTTTGTCTGCAACCATATATTGTGGAGCTGTGATTAAAATGTAGGTAAACTAGGGAGATAGCAGATGCTCAAACTGGAGCAATACAAAATGCTGGAGGAACTCAGCAGGTCAGGCAGCTTCCATGGAAGGCAACAGTAGGCAATGTTTCAGGCCTAACCCCTTCATCAGGTAAAGCAAGATTCTGACTAATGTCCAAATAAAAGTGGGGGAGGGGGGAAACCAGTGCAGATTGGCAGGTGATGGGTGAATAAGCATCAAAGAAAAGGAAAAGAATCTAGGAGGAAAGGGCAGAAGGATGGGGAAGACTGATAGGAGGAAGGAAGGGAACCTTATCCCTCTGGCTCCATCTCTCCTTGCCTTTTTTCCTCCCCTGCCCCTTCTACCTGCCTGTCACCATACCTACCTTCAAGCTCCCCACACCCTTCCTTCCTTTTAGCCAACTGCATCTTGCTTATTAGCCCTCTGCCTCTTCTCTTGCTTTTCCCGCCATATCTTCACCCTCACCCATTCTCATCTATGTTCACCTCTCACCTGCCCACCTCTGTTCCTCCCCCACCCTTTTTCTGCCCAGTTCTTGTTGTTCAAGGCTGTGGCTTGAAACATTGATCACCTTTTCCCTTCCATAGATGCTGCCTGGCCTGCTGAGTTCCTCCAGAATTTTGTATTGCTCCTGTGGTTAAAATGTGTTTTCTTGCCAACTTTGAATCATCTGTATTAAATACTAATGAAAATTGATGCCGTGTGTCAGTTACATGGCTCTGTTTTATCAGTTTTGTTTGCAACAGCAAACAGAAAATTCGGCAAAAATGTAAATATTTGATGTTACAGCATTTGTCTCTGAAGTGTTCATGACCAATTAAGGATATGAGAATTTTTTGCAGCTTTATTAATGAAAATATAAAATTGAATGCCATCTTAAATGGCAAAGTGCTTTGCATGTATTTTTCACTGTGCTATTGTCCAATGTATACCATATTTCAAAAGAGTAAATTAAATAAGTGCAGTGATAAGTTGTCCTGTTTGTCTCTTTTAATGGTTCATTTATTGTGGGTTCACCTTGTCGTCTCTGAGACGTTTTTTTTCCTGGTCAATTTCCGTGCATGCTGTTGCATAGGACGACCCAGACTTTCCACCTAAAATGTTGGTTTTGAAATTTTGTATAAGTTAAATCCCCCATCCCCTTCCAAATTTGGCACTTAACTGCTGACCAATGGAATCTGTTAAAAGCAAATCAAAATATTTTAATAACAAATTACCATGTAAAAGTTTCAATTGTCTTTGGCTATTTTAAAATAAACCACCGTCGGGCCTTTTGTACAGAGCTGATGGTGGATAGACCCTGCGGAAGAGCGTTGAGGCTTTGCAAATAACTAACAGGACAGGTGTGAGATTGCATCGGAGCCAGTGGGAAGATCACAACAGTGTTGAGACTTTGCCGTCAAGATTTGGATTTTAGACCCAGCGTATAGGATGACCTAATTTTAAGGTGAAATTTTTAAGTTTGGGATTGTCCTACTGGCATATGCAGTAAATGAACTTGTGCCTGAAGTTGCCATGCTTCAATAAATTGTAGCACTGACTGTGTTCCTAGTGGTATAGTGTGCCATTTTGAAGTATTTTTTTTTAAAAAGACAAAAATGTCAAGTATTTGTGTCTTTATAGAGAATTGTGGTTCTCCCAACAGTTATGTGCCCAAATCCACTTCACTGAACATGGGTCTGCCCTTGGGTGGAATTTACTCTGCCAAACTATTCCAAATGCTCTTTTATGCTCCATCCCATCCACCTCACAATTTTTCAGCTCACCTTGTCAGCATTACTTATTTCTGTCATGCTTATCTGGTTGACCCTTGGAACCATTCTCTCCAGCACTTCTTGCAGCCCTCTGGGAGAAGTGCTTTCTCCTGAATGGTTTTTTCCCCACTCCTTAAAGATGTCACAGCACGGTAATAGGCCCTTCTGGCCCACAAGTCTGTGCCACCCAATTAACTGACCAACTCCTGGTACGTTTTGAAGGGTGGGAGGAAATGGAAGGCCCCCCCCCCCCCCGGGAAACCCATGCAGATATGGGGAGAATGTACAAATTTCTTGCACAGTGTGGGATTTGAACCCTAGTTGCTGGTCCTGTGACAGCGTTGTGCTAACCTTGCTGCCTACCTAAAGATGCGTTGATCCCTCTGCTTTGTGTAGACTATTCCACAGGGAGCAAATGCTTATTCCTCCTGATCTGTGTGTGCACTTTGGCAGCTACTTTAATATTTTGTGAAGCAAAACTCTCCTTGAACAGTCCATAGCTGTTACTTTTCGGGGGCGGGGGCAGTGTCAAATCTTTAAGACCACAAGATGCATTTTATGCTTTTCCTGTTTCAGCAATGGGTTACAAGGAGTCTGTCAGGATTGAGGTAATCATATTAGAGTTGCAAGAGTTCTTTGAGGACAATATGACTGCAGTGGATAGAGGGGAGCAAGTAGATGTGCTATACATTGATTTCCAAAAGTGATCTCTGCATAAGAAAAGGGTGCACAGAGTTGGATAATAAACTGAGGCTGTTAATCAATAAAATGAAGAGTTGGAATAAATGAGTGTTTTTCAGAACACACTGGCACCTGTTATGAATTTTGATGTATTCTCTGTAATCTGATCACAAAAAATACTGCTCTTTGCAGAAGTACATACTCCACTAAGTTGAAGCTGAAACCGTGATGCTTAAAATGGGTAGATATACTCATTGTGCAAAGCAAAAATATTAACGAGATATAAAGGAATCAGTTGTGTATCCATGTAAATATTCCACTTTCCAATGGAATGTCAATGATGTAGATCGTTCCAAATCGTCACTACAACCCACTTTTGTAGCACTAAAAATGGCCTGAAATCATTATTTTGTTCTGGACCAGAAGTGGGTTGTTTTTAGGCATGTCAATCACCAGTTTCCTGGGTCACAAAAGATGGACCTTGGTTGATTAGGGAGCTAGAGGAATGAGCTGGTAGCAAAGTTTGGGCACAAAACAGCCTCTTGACCTGCCTCGATCATTGAGGCAAATACCACTTGAGGTTTTGAGTGTGGAATTGTATCCAGGGATTCATTGTTCCTCTTTTCTGTTATCCTTTTGCTGGTCGCTTGAATTCTGGATAATGGGGATTTTGCTGTATTTTCTGATGATCGTATCATGTTAGTCTCTTCAATCTATTTCTTCCTGTGTTCCAGGTTTTGCCATGAACATATCAATGTGTCACCTCGCTGAGATCCATTTTAACCACTTCAAAGCAAAGACAGCAAAAACTGGTTAAAAGTCCACAATCAGACCTTCTGAAATACTGAAGCCTCTGGCTCCTCGCCATTTGCTGGCTCCCATTAGCGAACCAAAACCCTGCATCCTGTGCATTCTTTGTAACTTGCCAGATTTGCTGGAAATTATTATACTACAATGTACAACTTTTTAAAAGAAAATATTAACCTGCTGTTATTCCAATTAATACTTCATTAAGAACACAAGAAACCAGAGCAGAAGTCGGCCATCCGGCCCGTCGAGCCCTGCTCCGTCATTCAATGTGATCGTGGCTGATTTGATGGGCTCATCTCCACTGACCTGCCTTTTCCCCATATCCTTTAATTCCCCTACTATGTAGAAATATATCCAATGTTGTCTTAAATATATTTACTAACGTTGCCTCCACTGCTCCAATCGGCAGAGAATTCCACAGATTCACCACTCTCTGGGAAAAACAGTTCCTCCTCATCTCCGTCCAAAATCTACTACCCTAAATCTTGAGGCAACGTCCCCTAGTTCTGGTCTCCCCTACAGATGGAAACAACTTACCTACCTCTATCTTGTCTATGCCTTTCATAATTTTATATTTTTATAAGATGCCCTCTCATTCTAAATTCTAACGAGTCCAATCCCAGACAACTCTAGGCTTCTTCAGGTGGATTCTCTGCTAAGAATGCACCTGAAGAGAAAGCAGCCCTTTGATTTGCCGTTCCGGTGGCAGCGCTAAAAGCGCAGTGCTGGCCACCTGAAGGGACAGCTGCACCGGGATGCACATCTGAGCGCATCCTGGCTTCTGTCCCTTGGGCTGTCAGGTTAGGATGGCTGGCTGTCAGCTGGGTAAGCCAGCGTGGGCTATCAGCGCGGGGACATCCCCGTGGAATGTCCCCACACTGATCACTCTGCCCCCCCCGGCGGGGGAGTAAGGCGCTCGAGTCGGGTACTGCCATTGTTTCGGCCCGCCCCCATTCTCCCCCGCTGGCCACTCTAGCCCCACAGTCCCCACGCTGACAGCCCAACCAACTGCCCCTTCTCCGACGTCCTGCACCAGGGGAAGGGGCAGCTGGGAGAGGAGCTGTCAGGCGCTCGCCAGCTGACTGTCATCCCAAATGCAGCTTACTTTTAGGTGCCTGCATTCAGATGGCTGGGGAGGCCATTGTGCTGCGGCGATTATCCCTATCGGAGGAGGGTTACAAAGTTTGCCTTGCGGGCGCCTCCTGCACATTCACGTGGCTCCCAACAGCCACATATTGCCAAAATATGCGGCTTTACAAGCGGGGCAATTGGCCACCTGAAAGTGCCTCTCTCCTCCTAGGCTGATCCCCTCATCTCTGGGATCAATCTGGTGAACCCCCTCTGCACCATCTCCAAAGCCAGTACATCCTTCCTCAAGTTCTTTTTCTTTGGCTTGGCTTCGCGGACGAAGATTTATGGAGGGGTAATGTCCACGTCAGCTGCAGGCTCATTTGTGGCTGACAAGTCCGATGCGGGACAGGCAGACACGGTTGCAAGGGAAAATTGGTGGGTTGGGTGTTGGGTTTTTCCTCCTTTGTCTTTTGTCAGTGAGGTGGGCTCTGCGGTCTTCTTCAAAGGAGGTTGCTGCCCGCCGAACTGTGAGGCGCCAAGATGCACGGTTTGAGGCGATATCAGCCCACTGGCGGTGGTCAATGTGGCAGGCACCAAGAGATTTCTTTCGGCATGTCTCGGGTACCTCATGCCATTCCTCTTGCAATATGATGAAAGTGCCAGGTCCTGCGAACTGTTGAACAACAGTTAATGGAAGTGAAGAATTTTGAAAGGAACGTAGTCAGCAACATAGGGAGAAGCACACACTAACCTGAAGTTTTTTTTCTTACCCGATGATCCAAAGATAGTGGACACAGCCCAGGTCATTGCAAGTAAAGCCCTCCCCAGCATCAAGAACATCAACAGCAGGGGTTCTCAACCATTTTTCACATCCCACTTGAAGTATTCCCTATGCCATTGGTGCTCTGTGATTAGTAAGGGATTGCTCAAGGTGAAATGTGGATGGAAAGAAAAAGGTTGAAAACCACTGTTTTAATCGTCCCTCATTGACCTGTTATGTGCATTGTTTCAGAACTCTAAAGGGAATGGGCCAGTGAGAATTTTTCTCAAGCAATATATTTCAGTAACAATTGGGTCTAGAGCAGTGAATGATTTTCAACCTTCCCTTCCCACTCACATCCCACCTGAAGCAATCCCTTACTAATCACAGAGCACTGATGGCATAGGGATTACTTCAAGTGGTATGTGAGTGGAAAGGAAAAAGTTTGAGAACCACTGATCTATGGGGAACGCTGCTGTCGGAGAGCAGCAGCAATCATCAACGATCCACACCACCCAGCACATGCTCTGTTCTCGCTGCTGCCATCAGGAAAGAGGTGTAGGTGCCATGAGACTCGCACCACCAGGTTCAGGAACAGCTGCTCCCCCTCCACCATCAGACTCCTCACCAACAAACTCAATCAGGGACTCATTTAAGGACTCTTACTTTGTGCACTTTATTGATTTTTTTTCCCTCTCTGTATTGCAGTTTGTTTACATTTCTTTATCTGTTTTTGTGTACGTTGAGTACAGTTTTTTTCCCCACTACCAATAAGTGGTAATTCTGCCGTGCCTGCAGGAAAAGGAATCTCAGGGTTGTATGAATGTCATGGATATATCTAAATTTTTTTTTTGGATATTTTATTTATTGTTTAAATTAAGATGTACAATCAAGTAAAGGATACAAATATACAAAATTTTCTCTCTTCCCCCCCCCCCCCCACTACCCAAAAGAAAGAAAGGAGTTGAAACACATCTAACAATCGAACCATCGCCATGTTTGGTTCCACCTCAACACGGGGGGGGGGGGGGGGGAAATGCTACTACAGAACATATTTAAACCTATATATTTCATATACTGACTCCACACCTTAACAAAAAAAGAATAATTATTACATAAATTATGTTATCTTTTCCAGTGGGATACAGGATCTCATTTCCATGTGCCATCTTTGCATACTCAACTCAATTTCATTTTTCCAAGTAATTGCTAAACATTTTCTCACCACAGCCATTGCTAATCATATAAATGCAATATGAAATTTATCTAATTTTAATTCCAGACTCAATATTTTAATATATCCCAATAAAAATACTGAAGGATCAAATGAAAGCTTAAATTTAAATAAACCTTCCAGAAATTTCATAATTCTGCTCCAAAAGGGTTTCACTGTCTCAGAAAGCCATATTGAATGTAAAAAAGAACCAACCTGTTTACCACATCGAAAAAACAAATCCAAAGGATGAAATCCATACTTCCTTAACTTCTCAGGAGTTGAATCAAGCTAATGTATAAAATTATAATGGACTAATCTGTATCTTACATTCACTAATTTAGTCCTGCTATCCTCACATATAGTCATCCAGAGAAATTGAAACAGACAAGTCCTTTTCCCACTTAATTCTCATTTTATAAACATCTGGTTTAGACATTTTATGTTGCAATATATCTGAAATATTCTTATGGCAAAGAAATGACAATGCATAGGCTGTAAAACCAAACTTGAGGACATCTGTCTATCCGTGGTGGGACTGGTAATTAAATCCCATTTATTCACACCTTTTATTACATTGCAGCCAAAACAGCCATCAGTTGAACCCAAGTGAGGGTGTGGGGTGGCTATTCAGTCCATCATGCTTGTACTAACTCTTTGAAAAGCTATCCGTAGGTCCCATTCCTCCTTCCACTTCCCCAGAACTAACTACATTTTCCCTTTTCCAAATGCTTGATGAATCTTGTGTTCGTATTTTGGATTTTGCTCTCCCTTCCCTTCAAGGCAGTGGGTGTGGGGTAAAATAATTCAACCCATCTCTTCCAGCTCCAATTGCTGTGATGGTTTGTTCTCTCTCTCTCTCTCGCACATGTATCCTGATTCTTGGCCTCTGCCCTGTCATAATTTAAAACTCTATTTAATCTTCTCCACCTGAAAAATAACATTCAGTGGTCAAAACATGCTCGAGCACTGTATATTTTATCATATGAGCCGAGGGGTATTTGAGTTTAATGAAGACTGAGCATTACAAAAGTTTATTATCATTCAGACTCAAAGTCCTGCAAGAAATTAAGAGTAGGAAAGGTGGCAGTATTGAGCAAGATCGAGGGGAAGCATACATGTCCTGGTCAACTGCAGCTCACGAGAGTCCACGTTAATTTCTTTGTAAATTTCTTGTCACTTGCCACAACCCCAGAGCGAGTTTGTCCCTGCTCCGAAACGACACCAACCTGCCAAGTCATACAACTTCTCGGTTCGGAGAATGATGGCCACAGCCCAGAGAACCCACTGGATGAATAAATCTGTCTCCGCACATTTAACAAGGACGCTGCCCGTGTTTACTGAGCCACGTGAAGGCGGTCGCCTCTGTCATTTAACAGTCCGAAAGTGGTGGCTCTAAATGTCAGCTTTGATACAAACCAGCAGTCGGATGTAACAGCACCCAGCAACTTACACTCCAGAATGTGAGCAAAAGGAGCCTGCTGGAATCTCCAGCAAATGATGAGAAGGTGGAGGAGTTCAAGTTTCTTATTATCACACAATGGTAAAGTACAACTGGAGTGAATGGTGTTCTATGACCTCCGTGTAAAAACATGCAACGTATACAGTGCCTGTCATAATGAATGGGACCAAGACACTTTTTTCCTTTATTTGACCACAGTTTTAAATTTGTAATCAAACAATTCACATGTAATTAAAGTGCATGTTCCAGATTTTATTCAAGGTTATTTGTATATGGTTTGGTTTGACCATGTAGAAATTACAGCACTTTTTATACATAGTTCCCCCATTTCAGGGCATCATAATGTTTGGGACATTTGGCTTCACAGGTGTTTGTGAGGACACAGGTATGTTTAATTGCTTCATTGGTGCAGGTAAAAGAGAGTTCGGCTTGTTTCACCTCTGGAGTCTGTAGTTGCCATTTTTCAATGTAAGGACCAGAGTTATAACAAAGTAAGTCAAAAAAGCCATTATGCAGCTGAAAAATGAGAATAGAACAGTAACAGACATCGTCCAAACTTTCGGATTATCAAAATGTAACATCATTAAGATGAAAGAGCGAACTAGTGAGCTCAATAATCACTAAGGGACTGGGAGGCCAATGAAGATCTCCATTGCTGACGACAGAAGAATTCTCACAATAATGAAGACAAATCCCCAAATGTCTGTCCAACAGATCAGAAACACTCTTCACAAAGCAGGCGTGGATGTGTCAATGACGACTGTCCACAGAAGACTTCATGAACAGAAATACAGAGACTACACTGCAAGATGGGAACCACTGGTTAACAGACACAGGATGGCCAGATTACAGTTTGCCAAGGAATATTTACAAGAGACTGGAGAATTCTGGATAAAGGTCTTGTTTGCAGATGAGACCAAGATTAACCTGCATCAGAGTGACGGCTGGAGCAAAGTGCGGAGGTGTAAAGGAACAGCCCAAGGTCCAAAGCAAACCACCTTTACCATGGTTTGCATCTTCCAGTGTAGTCTCTGAATTTCTGTTCAAGATGTGTTCTGCAGACAGACGTCATTGATACAGCCACACCTGCCTCCTGAAGAGTGTTTCTGATCTGTCGGACAGGCGTTTTTTTGGATTTGTCTTCATTAAGATGAGAATTCTGTTATCAGCCATGGAGATCTTCCTTGGAATATCAGTCCCTTTGCGATTATGGAGCTCACCAGAACGCTCTCCTTAATGATGTTCCAAATTGTTGATTTTAATAATCCTCAAGTTTGGGCGATGTCTCAAACTGTTTTATTCTCGTTGTTCAGTCTCATAATGGCTTATATGACTTTCATTGGTATAACTCTGGTCCAGACATTGAAAAATGCCTACTACAGACTCCAGAGGTGATCAAAAGCTTAGAAACAAGCCTAACTCTCTTCTTCCTGCTCCAATGAACCAATTAAACATACCTGAATTCTCACAAACACCTGTGATCCCAAATGTCCCAAACATTATGATGCCCTGAAATGGGGGAACTATGTATAAAAAGTGCTGTAATTTCTACATGGTCAAACCAAACCGTATACAAATAACCTTGAATAAAATCTGGAACATGCACTTTAATCACGTGAATTGCTTGATTACAAATTTAAAACTGTGGAGCACAGGGACAAATAAAGGTAAAAATGTGCCTTTGTCCCAAACATCATGGAAGGTCTTTTCAATGAGACATTAAACCAGAGCCCTGCCTGCTCTTTGGTGGGCAAGAGACATGGTACCATTTTGAAGGACAGGAAACCTCTCAATGATGCAAATAAAGGAAAAAAATGTTTTTGTCCCAAACGTTATGGAGGGTCCTGTATATCAACAATGCATATATTTACAAATGATTTTTATGCAGAACATATATAAAAATAAATATTTGTTATAAATAATAGGACATTCTTGGAAGAATTGTCTGAGCAGTTCATCAGTCGTTCAGCATTCTCACTGGCCATGGGAAGAAGCTGTTTCTCAGGGCTGTGTGCTCAGCCCGCTCCAGTTCACGCTACTGACTCACGACTGCATCACCAGATCCAGCTCCAACAGCGTAATCAACTTTGCAGATGACAACAGTCGTCGGCCTCGTCAGCAACAACGATGAGTCGCACTTCAGAGAAGAGTTGGAAAATCTTGTGAAATGGTGCAAGGGTAACAACCTGAGTCTCATTGTGGACAAGATGAAGGAGGTGATTGTGGACTTAAGGAGGACCAGGAACAACTACCCTCCGCTACACATCAATAACAGGAGTGGAGAGCACCAAGTGTCTTGGAGTCCATTTAATTAGGGACCTGTCCTGGACACACACCATCTTCTCACTTGTCGGGAAGACGCAACCGCGACTGCACTTCCTGATGAGACTGAAGTGGGCAAGGCTACCGGTCACCATCATGTCAACCTTCTGCAGGAGCTCTATCGAGAGCATCCTGGCCGGCTGCATCACAGTACCTGACCATTGGCCCTTTCAATTACCTAGTGATTACCTGAGCCAGATCCTCCAGCTGACCATACTATAAAGTCTACCTTGTGCAGTAGCTCTTCCTCTTTTGCTCTTTGATCCTGAGATGAACTCTGCTCCACTCCAGGTCACAAACTGTGGACAACACTGGAGGAGTCATTGGTAAGGTGTGCACTACACAGGGATTGGGCCTGTTAAATAGCA
This sequence comes from Narcine bancroftii, assembly GCF_036971445.1. Taxonomy (NCBI): domain Eukaryota; kingdom Metazoa; phylum Chordata; class Chondrichthyes; order Torpediniformes; family Narcinidae; genus Narcine; species Narcine bancroftii. The sequence goes on along the minus strand of NC_091480.1, from coordinate 66,317,707 downwards.
TTGGAGCTGTGCCCACATTAGACAAGGAATGGTGGGTAATGTATTGTAATCCTTGGCTGTTAGAAGTTGCTAGAATCAGTAATGTTAAGTCCGGTGTGACTGGGCTGTACTGTGTTGTGTGATTGAGGTACTAGTGTGTGTGTTAACCCTGTTATGATCCCCTTACGTGTGTTTTAATAAAGATCCTTCCTGTGTTCAGCCGGTGTCCCGACTCGTTGCTCTTTGAACCCACTGAACTCTTTCCTTCCCACACAGCAACCACGATGGATCCAAGTGGAGAAGGAACATCTGGGAAGGCACTAAACTCCTGGGTTTTCTCAAGCAGGAACACGTGGAGATTCAAGTGGATGATGTTTACAGCTTTGCATTCTCCCCATTCCAATCACCTCCTTGGTCAGCCTTGGAACGGTCTGAGGGTCCCACATTAACCTCGGAGCCCACAGAGCTGGAGTGGAGGCAAGTCTTCCTCAATCCAAAGGGACTGCCTGGATTGGAAGAAAAGAACAAATACAGAACAAAAAAAACCTGGTATCCAGCACCAATGGGATAGGTAGATTTTGGATAAGTGAATTTTCCAGTTGCTTGACATTGTGTGTTGCATGACTGGCGAACTAACTCCTAAGGGCTGTCAATTTTAAACTTTTGTATTTAAAAAAAAATATTTATTTAAATTTTAAAATGTTCAATTTTAATTTAGACATACAGCACAATAACAGGCCCTTTCGGCCCATGAGCCCATGTCACCCAATTTACACCCAATTGACCTACAACCCCTGGTACATTTTGGAGGGTGGGAGGAAACCGGAGCCCCTGGAGAAAATCCATGCAGTCATGGGGAGAACGTACCAACTCCTTACAGACAGTGCGGGATTCAAACCCTGGTCCCGATCACTGGCGCTGTAAAGGCATTCCGCTAACCGCTACAACAACTGTGCTGCCCTTTACCTATTTATTTTCTGTGATTTTTTTTTACTGGTTGCTTGAATTCTGGATAACAGGGGTTTTACTGTTTTTTATATTGGCTCATACCATTGAAGGAGGCCATTTGACCCATTCGAAGTATGTCAGCTTACTCATGATTTGAAAATCATAGTAAATAAAAGAAAATGTGCAAAGTGACTGTAAAGAGGTCCTAAAAGGCAATAGAGAAATGCAAAGCTCATTCAGTCGTAATGATATAACGGCCACCATTACGTCAACCCTCTACGGTAGCTCTATCGAGAGCGTCCTGGCCGGCTGCATCACAGTGTGGTATGGTTATTGCAGAGAAATGGATCCACGGGGCCATAAGAGAGTTAGAGAGGATCACTGGAGGCTCCCCGCCCTCCACCCCATCAACGTGATTTACCGGGATCATTGTCTGAAGAGGGTGTGCAATATAATCGAGGACCCTCTCCACCCTGCACACAACATCTTTCAGCTGTTCCTGTCGGGGAAGAGATCCAGGAGGATCAGAGCCAGCCCCACCAGGCTGAGGAACAGCTTCTTCCCACGGGCAGGGAGAATGCTGAACGACCCAAGGAACTGCTCACTCTAACCATCCGAGATTCTCATATTCATGAAATAGCATTTATTTATTTATTTGTATAGATGAATACTTGACCTGCATGTGTACTGTCTGTACGTGTGTTATGTCTGGGTGTGTGTCTGCGTGTTTTGTACCACGGACCGGTGAACGCTGTTTCGTCAGGTTGTACTTTGGCCTGGTCAGTACTTGGAGGGGAGACCTGCTGGGAACACCAGGTGCTGTGAGGGGCGCTGGACAAAGGGACGACTCTCTGCCTACCTTAAGGCAGATAATCGTTAAAGAATTTCATGTATGTTACATTCGAAATGTAGTGTTACGTGACAATAATGGAACCTTTACCTTGACTTGATGAGACAACCCTGGGTTTGGCCCTTTAAAAAAAAACAAGCCAACGAGTGTCTGTCTGAAATGCAGCACCTAATTGAATGACTGGACTTTACCAAATGACAATGGCGCTACTTCGACAAATCATTTGCAATTGCTCATTCAGCACACCATGTGTGAACAGCGCAAGCGTTGGGAACCATCTCCATTATTTCGGGGGAATTGATGAGACCCCTTTCTGCGTTTAAAGAGGAGCCTTTCTCTGCATTGTCTGCAGTTACATGGTACCTCCCGGTTGCTTGATGCTGGACCCTGCGGTAGAACAGCCAACAGCTCTCTTTCACTGGAAGTTGCACTGCGCCACGCAAGTGCAGGAGCGAGTCTACAAACCCATCTCTGGAACCGAGCCCCTGAAAATGACACAAGGAAAGGTGGGCTTCTCTGTTTTATTAATTGATTGACAGTTTAATTGCTATGGTGGGGTAGATGATGGAATTAGCCACTGTTTCATTACGTGAATGTTTGTATTGATTCAAAAGTAGATCTATTTGGGACTTCTATTTGTCACCCCCACCCCATGGCTTCGATTCCTCATTTTATCTGAGTTTATTTCACTATCTAGAAATAAAATATTGCTTTCGTTATATAAAAAAAAATCAGAGATCTTGGCAGTTAAATGAGAAATGGTCCAGGACGGTAGAACGAACGATGATTTGAATTATCCAACTCTGTGCAGTCTCCTGGTTCTATTTCTCCCCCGTGTCTCGTATTGACTTGAGTGTGGGGCATTTTATTCCCCTTGGCTGTGGACGATGCTGCTTCCTTGCTGGCGAAGGCGAAATGAACCCAGATGTTTCTGTCCCCCTCCAAAAAAAAAAGCTGACTCAATGCTGAATATGGTGACGGAGCCATTCGGCCAGGAAAGGCATGCTGGCCATAGCCAGGTCCCCTTTCCATGCAAGTTTATTGTCGTTTTTAAAAAAAACAACTGAGATGCTCTAGAAACTCAGCAGGCCATACAGCGTCCTTTATGTCGCAAAGATACAGAACCGACGTTTCGGGCTTGAGCCCCTCATCAAGGTGTGGACAAAATGTGGGCAGGCGCCCGAACAAAAGAGGCGAGGTTGGGGGGGGGGGGCGCGAAGAGGGTGTCTAGAGATATTTGAGATCTACTTTGTTCAAGTTTATGGCCATCTGATTGTACAAACACAACCCGACAAGACAGCGTTCTCCAGGCCTCGGTGCAAAGCATGGAGACGCACACCCAGACATAACACACAATACACATGCAGGACAAGTATTTCATCTAAACAAATAAATAAATATCGTTTCATGAATACGAGAGACTCGGAGGGTCAGTGTGAGCAGTTCCTTTGGTGGTTCACATTCTCACTGCCTGTGGAAAGAAGCTGTTCCTCAGCCTGGTGGTGCTGGCTCTGATCCTGCCGGATCTCTTCCCCAATGGGAGCAGCTGAAAGATGCTGTGTGCGGGGGGAAGGGGTCCTCCATGATTTTGTGCACCTTCAGATAATGATCCCGGTAGATCACGTCAATGGAGGGGAGGGAGTCTCCAGTGATCCTCTCTGTTACCTCTATGGTCCTGTGGATTGACCTCCGATCCATTTCTCTGCAATGACTGTACTCCATTGTGATGCAGCCGGCCAGGATAGAGTTCCTGTAGAAGGTTGACGTGACAGTGGCCGGTAGCCTTGCCCACTTCAGTCTTCTCAGGAAGGGCAGTCGCTGTTACGCCTTCCTGATAAGTGAGGAGATGTTGAGTGTCCACGATAGGTCACTAGTTAAGTCAACACCAAGAAACTTAGTCTCTCACTACAGAGTTGTTGATGTGTAGTGGAGGGTGGTTGTTCCTGGTCCTCCTGAAGTCCATGATCATCTCCTTTGTCTTGTCCACCTTGATAAATAATAATAACCCCACAACATTTCAGTTTGTTTAAAGGAACTACCAAGGAATATTAAAGTTGCTGAGAGAACACAGAAAGAATTACATTGCTAAGAATTCTCTGTTTTGGTACGTTTATTGTATGACCACTGAACAGTCACTTGTAACATAGAATACTACAGCACAGTACAGATCCTTTGGCCCACGATGCTGTGCCAAACTATACATACCTGCAAAAAAAAAAACCAAAAGAGAAACATGTATCTCAAAATATGTTGTCCTTTGAATTTAAAGGGAGACTGTAATTGTCTTTGGAGGGCAAAGAGAATTGCCAAAACGGCAGATGCTGTGACCTTGAGCAAGCAAAGAGAAGCTGGGGGGACTCAGTGGGTCAGGCAGCATCCACGGAAAGAAATGATCAGTCAATGTTTTGGGTTGGGACTAAAGTGGGAAAGGAAGATATCAAGGGGTGGGAGAAATTTCTTCCCACTCCTCTTCCCACTTAAGTCTCGATGAAAGACTCCCCAACTGCAAACGTTAACTGCCCATTTCTACCCATAGACAGTGACTGACCCTATGCATTTCTCCAGCTTCTCGTCACTTGCTCTTTCTTTGGATGATGATTGACATTTTCAAAATTCAAGTTTATTATCCTCCTATTGTACAAGTACAACCTGATGAAACTGTGTTCTCCAGTACTCGGTGCAAAAACACGCAGACACAAAACCAGACATAACATGTATACAGACAAACAAGACACATGCAGGATAGATATACATATATACAAAGAAAGGACAGTACGGTTCGCGTAACACAGTAGTCCTCAACCTTTTTCTTCCCACTCACATACCACTTTAAGTAATCCCTATGCCATCGGTGCTCTGTGTTTAGGAAGGGTTTGCTTAAAGTGGGATATGAATGGAAAGAAAAAGGTTGAAAACCACTGTTTTAATGATCCCAAATTGACTCGTTATCTGCATGGTTTCAGAACTCCAAAGGAAATGGGCCAGTGACAATTTTTCTCAAGCAAAAATATTTCAGTAACAATTGGGTCTAGAGCAATGGTTCTCAACCTTCTTTTCCCACTCACATCCCACCTTAAGCAATCCCTTCCTAATCACAGAGCACCGATAGCACAGGGATTACTTAAAGTGGGATGTGAGTGGAAAGGAAAAGGTTGAGAACCCCTGGCGTAATGGTTGGTGCAACTCTGTCACAGCGCCAGCGACCAGGCTATGTGTAAGGAGTTTGTAAGTTCTCCCTGTGTCTGTGTTGGTTTTCCCCTGGGGCTCTGGCTTCCTCCCGCTGTTCAAAACATACCGGGGGTGTAGGTTAAAGGGGTATTTGGGCGGCATGGGCTCATGGGCTGAAAGGGCCTGTTACTGTGCTGTATGTCTAAATTAAAATGTAAATGATTTAAATATTGTTTAATAAATAGTAGAGTCTCGGCAGGTAAACGTCAGCAGTTCATTGAGTCTTGTGTTGGAAAAAGTAGTTGCTTAATATGTATGAGGCAGGATACAATATCTACACTAGGTTAATGATAGTCAGTGTTGTGAGAGCTGATTCTTTTTTGCACTTTCCCATAGACTTTTGAATAACAGACACCCACTTAATTTCTTGAATCTACAAACATTCTCTTTGTCAGTAGAAACCCGACGCTGATGAAATTCAGCAGGTCAAACCGTGTATTTTATACAGCAAAGATAAAGGTACAAACCAACATTTCGGGCTTGAGCCCTTCATCAAGGTTTGAGCAAAATGTCGGCAGGCGTCTGAACAAAATGGTGGAGGGGAGGGGCAGGGGGAGGAGCACGGTCCCACAGGGCAGGAGGTCATGGGTGGTTAAGGGAGGGAGGGCACAGCAGCAAACAGGGGGAGAGGGGATGGCTCTATGTATGGAGAGGGAAGGGGGTAGAGAGCTGGAGGGAAGGAGACAGACAGATGGGGAAGGGAGGGAGAATGGGGAGTGGGCGAGCAGAGACCGGAGAAGTCGACGTAATGTTTGTTAGTGTTTGCTTCACTCAAAATTGTTACATGGGCGTGCATTTTCCATTGCAAGTGGATATCGTGGATGCACAAAATATTTATTGAGCGTTTACTTGTTCCAGTTCAACCTTGTGAGGATGTTATTACGAAGGGGGCAATGATGGGCGGTGGGCGGTGGTATAGACTGAAATGCAATGCAGAATGTGCATGTACAAGGTCAATAGCAACAATCTGGAACATTCTGAATGGCTTTCAGGTGCTTTCTTTTTTTTCAAACTTTATTTAAAAGATAACAGAAACATAGTGTACAATATAAAAATAGTCAAATAAAATTTTTCATTGATACCCATCCCCCCTCCCAACCCTACAGCAAAAAAAATATTGATTATTAAAAAAATATATAAATTTTAACAACATTTCAAAGTATATCTAAATGCATATGTTTCAAATACAGTGACCACTTACTAACAAAAGAAGAATTATCATGTAAAGTATAAGTAATTTTTTTCCATAACAACACATACTTTCAATTCATTATGCCAACGTGCTATATCAATCTCAGTATCATCTTTCCAGTATCTCAGTATCATCTAGCAACATGTTTACGCACTACTGATAATACCAAATGTACAAAAGCAATTTGAACTTTATCCAATCCCATTCCCCTTAACGAATATAAATTTCCCAGCAAGAAAATTGTTGGATCTAACGGTAATATAAAATTATATAATTTCTCCAAAACTACTTTAATTCCTTGCCAAAATGATTGAACTTTAACACAATTCCTTACAGCATGTAAAAAAGTTCCAATACATGAACTACATCTAAGCTTTCAATAACAACCTTTCTTCTCAGCTTGTCACAAATAGCGCAAGAGACAAGGAGATCTAGTGCTTAAGAATTAGTGTAATCTCCATTTATGACCACTGATGGAATTGCGTGCCCCAGTGGATTGACCAGCTAATCATCTTTTGCAAATACAGTATTAGTATCCAGCTCCTTCAGGAAAGGAGGGGTTGAATCGACACTTCAGGGCCTCCCGCTCAGCCCCTTATTTCCTGAGGCTCCATTTTAAAGTAACTTGAGCATTTGTACGTGAAGGTAAATACAGCGGAGAATCTGAAAAGTGAGCTGCATGTAAGATTTGAGCCCATTAGCAGCTGATGTTGCAGGCAGCACGAACAGTTGCATTTTTACTTATTCTGTAAGTAGGAAGCATCTGATTCCAACAAAGTGGTGTTTTAGAGCAGTGAAACACGAAAGTCTACAGATGCTGGGATTGTAGTAAAAACACACATAAATGCTGGAGGAACTCAGCCGGTCTCGCAGCGTCCACAGGAGGTAAAGATATGTTACTGAAATTTCAGCCTGAGCCCTACTTCATGGTAAAGCAAAAAGCAGGCAGGCATCTTAATTAAAGACTAGAGATTAAGGAGAAACTCAACAGCCAAAAGGATACGATATGAGGAGAGGTGAGAATTGATTTTGCCTCTAGGCAAGGAGACAGAGGGGAAAGGAAAGGGAGAGGGGGAGGACTTGGCTTCCTTATCTGCAAATAATGGATTTATTAATTTAGCTCAGTTTTTATTGTGTGACGATTCTTGATAATGTGGTTGTATTAAAATCTCAGTTTTCTAGTGCTGATGAAGAGGTGATTATGTAAATGACCATCTGTGAGGAACAAAGATAGGTTGGCTCATCTGCTCATAAGGGGTGGCATGGTTGGCGTAGCAGTTAGAGCGACGCTGTTCCAGCACCAGTGATTGGGACCAGGGTTTGAATCCCGCATTCTCTGTAAGGAATTTGTATGTTCTCCCCGTGTCTGCAGGGTTTCCTCCAGGGGCTCTGGTTTCCTCCCACCCTTCAAAAACAAACCGGGGGTGTAGGCCAATTGGGCGGCATGGGGTCATGGGTCGTAAGGGCCTGTTACTGTGCTGTGTGTCTAAATTTAAATTAAAAATATTTCTCTTCCATCCTCCCACATGCACATGTTAGCCTGTGGTCCTCCCTTCCCACTTCTTCCTCTCCTTCTCCTCGCCACCCCCCCCCCCCCACTTTTTATTGAGGTATCTACTGTTTTTCTATGTTCCTGACGAACGGCCCAGGCCTGAAACGTTGGTTACCTTTAACTTCCTCTGGACTCTGCACGACCTGCTGAGTTTCTCCAGCATGCTTGTTTATTGCAATGAACCCCAGCAGACTTTCTTGTTTAACTCAACCAACTTTCTGACTCTTTATTTTTGCAGTCAGGCAAACTTCTGGATGAATTGGAAGATGGTAGTTCCTGCCGACAGTGGCGCAATACCCCAGCATGTGGACATTTCATTTTGGGCAGAAAGCAACCTTGTGTTTTGTTACAATTCCCCCTCTCCCTCAGTCTTTTTGAAGACTCCTTGGCTCAAAATACCCCAGTAAATATGGCAAAAGGCTGGTCTAACCAGAATAAGGAGACTGGAATAAGGAGGAGAATCTCAATTGCTTCAAATGCCCACAAGAAAGTCAGTTTAACCAAAAGGTTCGCTTCCTGAAAAAAAAAGGTGGGGATTCTGATCGACAACGTCAACCTGAACAAAAAGATAATTTCAGATTTGCTCCATCACGTAGGAAGTTGGAGAAACATTGAATTAACTTTGATTGAACTTAATATGTTTAATCGCGTCAGTTCAACCGACCTAAAAATGTTTTGCTGCTGATTTTCGTTTGTACTCAGCATCTGATGCCTCTCCTGTCAGTGTCCAACAATAGTTGGCCGGCATTGATGAATTCCAGTTGTCCTGATACCCCTTTTCCATGGTCGCGGTGTCCTGGTGAAACCTTTCGCTGTGTTCATCACTGACGGCACCGAGATCCAAGATGTCCAAGTGCGGATGCAGAAAATGAACTTTCAATGACATGGTTTTTTCGGCTTGAAGTCGACTTAAAATATGACAGGAAATCACCAAAATAGGTTCTATCTAAAAAAAACAGTATGTGATAGGAAAACTTTAAGGAGATTTTCGTGATCAGTGCACCCAGAATTGTTCAGTAGTCACAATCTTCGTTGTCCGGTGTAATCAGATGAAGAGACGCTGACAGGAAATCTGAAAGCTCTGTCTCTCTAGAGACTCTTAACCAATATGGCAATTCTAAGCCATTCCCACATCAACTCTCTTTTATTTTTTAGCTTTTTGCTGCAAACAAAAGCCCAAATCCAGAAGGTGAACAGGGAGGTCCTGAGAAATGGGTGCCCATGGGTGCATCAGTGGCGCCCCCCACGTACGAGGAGGCAACTGCAAGTGTCAAGAATGACAGCCCTTCACCGTCTGCTCCGATGCACCCGAGCTGGGCGTACGTGGATCCAAGTAAGTTGAATGAACTCCAGCTGGAGCCGGCATTGACTTTATATCCTTATTTTGCTTCCAGCCCCAACACATTGGATTTTAAAATTCTGTGATGGGAAATTGAACCACTGCAGTCCTTGTGTGTCACATAGCATGGAAACAGGCCCTTCAGCCTATTGATTCTGCACCAGCCATTTACACAAATCCAGTTTTATTCTTACCCACATTCTTTTATTTAGACGGACAGCACGGTAACAGGCTATTTCAGCCCATGAGTCTGTGCTCCCTAATTGCACCCAATTAACTAGCAACCCCTGTATGTTTTAAACAGTGGGAGGAAACTGGAGCACCCCCGGGGAAAACTCACGCATACTCTAGGAGGACGTACAAAGTCCTTACAGACAGTGCGGGATTTGAATCCTGGTCCTGACATAGCGCTGTAATAGCGTTGGGTTAACCGCTACACCAACCAGGCCTCTCCTCCATATTCTCCCCCCACCCCCCACCCAGTTTCTAGCACTCTCCCACATTCCAGGGAATGTTTATAGCAGCTGATTTAACCTAGCGTCTGGTCTTTGGGATGTTGGGGGAGGGGGAACCCATGGGGGACAGCTTGCAAACTCCACACAGTGCCAGACGCCAAGATTGAGCCCAGGTCACTGGTGTTGTGCGGCAGTGGCTCTGTGCACCACGCATTTGGACCTAGGATGATGAAAGACTGGGAATACTATTTCCAAATCAGGTGTCGACCTTTCACTTGTACACGTGCCAGTTCTCTGCGAGGGGTTCATGATCTTTCAGTGAATGCTAGGACCGATGTCATGCTGGCCTTGATCGTTTTGCATGGAAGTGCCTTGCAGGGTGGGTTGTCATGGCAATGACTCGGACTGGAGCCTCGTGCAGTGCGATCTATCTGAGGCTGGCAGGTGGAGTTGGTTGAGAAACTGGCGGTAAGATACAACCATGACAGATGGTCGTGTGCGTTAATCCAGTGTTCTCCTTGTTGGCCACACAAATGCAAACTGAGAGCAAATGCCCTCCAAACATATCTCCTCTTGACCACCATAATTTTTTTAAATCAAAAATATACTTTATTCATAATAAATTATTTACAAAACAAGAACCAGAGGTTCAAATCCCACAATTGGAATTTAATTCAATAAATCACCTGCAATAGCCGATATTGTGTAAAAGTCAACCCCCTATTTTTGGCTCCGGCTGCCCGCCCATCTGAATTCACGATGCCCCAACCGTGGACCCGCGCCTTGTCTGTTTGCCTGTCTGTCCGAGCTCCCGACATGCTGCCCGCAGACCCTTGCTCGTCTGCCCAACTGAGGACCCTTGCCTCATCTGCCCACCCGCCCATCTGATTCTGATGCGCACATCAGCCTGATCTCCCGCCTGGAGGAGCGTGATGGTGGAGAGTTTGTTGGATTCATCTCTCTCTGAGGTGGGGGAGCTTCTAAGTTAGTGCCCCTGCTGGGGCTGTTCCAGCAGCCCAGGTTCAGACTGATTTCTGTGCTGTCTGTTGGGGGGCGGGGGGGGGGGGTTGTTGCGTGCTCCCCCTTTCACCACGTGGGTTCCCCTGGGTGAGCTTCTTTCCTCCCACATCTCAAAGAGGAGCAGGCCAGTAGGTTAATAAGCTGCTGTGAATTGTTGTGTTGCTCAGTGGTAGAATCCGAATCGGAATTTGTCACGAACACGTCACAAAATTCGTTGTTTTGCGGCAGCGTCACAGGGCAAATATTTCTATAAACCACCTTACAAAATAAATAAAAATAGTGCATGAAAAGACAAAGTGAGGCCGTGTCTTTGGATCACTGATCATTCAGGAAACTGACAGCAGAGGGGAAGAAGCTGTCCTTGTGCCGCTGGGTGCTCGCCTTCAGGCACCTGCACCTTTTCTTAATGGTAGCAGAATGAAAAGGGCATGGCTTGGGTGGTGGGGGTCCTTGAGGATAGAAGCTGCTTTCTTAAGATACCGCCTCTTGTAGATGTCCTTGATGGAGTGAAGTCTGGTGCTCATGATGTTGCAGGCCAAGTTAACAATCCTCGAGTTTTTTTCCTGTTCTGAACGTTGGCACCTCTGTACCAGACAGTGATGGAACTAATGCTCTCCATGGTCCACCTGTAGAAATTTTCAAGAGTCTTCAGTGATGTACCGAATCTCTTCAGACACTTCACAAAATATAGCCGCTGGCAAGCCTTCTTTGTGATTGCATCGACATGGAGGCTCCAGGACAGATCCTCAGAGATGTTGACACCCAGGAGTTTGAAGTTCTTGACCCTCTCCACTACTGACACCCTCGATGAGGACTGGGTTGTGTTCCCCTGAAACGTAGAACATTACAGTATGGTACTGGCCCTTCATACCACAATGTTGTGCTGACCAACATCAACCTACTCTGCAATCTAAACCTTCCCTACCTCTCACCCCAATCCTCTATTTAATTGGGGTGGGGGAGGGAGATGATAGGAATGTGAGAGAATGGGTTACAACAAAATATGGAGGAATGGATGAGATTGCACTCTGAATTTCCACAAATGTGATGGGCTGAATGGCCTGTTATCTTGGGTAGGAAAATGAATGGCAGGCATTCAATTTCCTTTTATTGTCACGTAATAATGTTAAAAATGTAACATACATGATATACTTCAATGTTTGCCTGTCGTAAGGCAAAGACTCACCGTTCGTGCCCCTGACAATAGGAGACAGAGAAGCAAGGGAGAGTCACTTGGTGTCCGTGGATTCACCACCTCGTTCCCACAGCCTCTGCAGCCGCACAGACTCGCGTTTAATCCATTGGCCACCTCGAGCTCCAGATCCGAACCTCCGATCAGGAAGCCTCCAGCGCCTGAGGCCCCTTCTTGCCCTCAGGACTTGCTTGAATCCCGGCTTCGATACCTGGGGCACCCGTGAGCCAGTCTCCAGCGGGCACAAAGCCTGTGTATTCCACAGGGCATGGCAGTGTTGAGGTCAGGATTTCCCACAGGTTGTTGTATGGAGTAGCAAAGCAGGGAGAATGGCTTCTTTGTTTGATGACTTGCACTCTACATATTGTGAGGGTCTCCAGCTGATGCCACATGCTGTAACTGGCAGAGTTAAAATGTGTGAAACAACCCTACAGGGAGGGTGACCATGGCAGCAGCCAGCGAGGCCCATGCAGCCTGCAGGCTGTGGGCGACTTGGGGTTTCAATGTTGGGACCGACAAAGGGCTGTGGGGAGAGAGCAGTGGGATCAGTGTGGGGACAGATACAGGGCTGTGGGGCAGTGGGATCAGTGTAGGGACAGATGCAGGGCTATGGGGAGTGTGGTGCGCTGTTAGCCAGAATCAGACACACACAAGGTTAAGACTGTACAACAGGCTTTAATCCACAAAGACTTCCTCAGAGCCAGGCTGGCTGTGGCTGCAATAACTCTGAGTGAGGCCTCGGGAGGCCGGCGCAGGCTTATATCCCGGAGGGTGATTGACACCCGACCAGGTGGGGCTTGATCCATTCAAGGCTGACTGATTGACAGCCGGCCAGGTGTTGTCCTGTCCCCTTACACTCCTGCAGGTACAGAGGTTGCCCCTTGCAGTAGGCTGGTGGTGTCCCACCACATTCACCCCCTTCTTTAAAATTGTCCTGGGGGCTCAGTAACAAGGAATCACATCCACTATGTACATACAATATTTACAGGTTGAGACGATTCGGCGGCCGCCAGGGTCTCTGTGACCGTCGTAGGACTGGCTCCTGGTCACTGGTCGTAGGGGAAGTGGGGGGGGGGGCTGGCGGCAGGGGTCTGTGTGACTGGTGTGGTGCCAGGCAGAGGGTTGGCCAGGGGAGCTGGGATCGACTTATGTGGGTCGTATTGGATGGGTGGGGGGGGACGGGTTCATCTCCTAAGGCTGAAGCGGGCCCCTGGTGGTCAAGGAGGCCCTGCGTGCCCCATAGCTGCATGGGGACGGGGATGTATGCCTGGTCAGCATCGTCCTGGGTTGGAGGGTGGTGTGGTGTGGTGGGTGCTCCTGCTGGTGCCAGGTCCCTGGATGAGACGGTGTCCTCCCTGCCACTGCCGAACCTAACGTAAGCGTAGTTATGGTTTGCATGAAGGAGGAAAACCTGCTCAACCAGGGCTTCGGCCTTGTGTGTCCGTACGTGCTTACGCAGAAGCACCGGTCCCGGGGACATGAGCCATGCTGGGAGTGACATTCCAGTTGCTGACCTCCTGGGGAATGAAAACAGACGTTCGTGAGGGGTCTCGTTGGTAGCCATACATTGCAGTGACCAAATGGCATGAAGTGTCTCGGGCAGGGCGTCCTGCCAGAACTCAACGGCCCACCCTTTTGACCTGAGAGCCAGGAGGACTGCCTTCCAGACCAGCCCATTCTCGTGTTCCACTTGCCCGTTGCCTCTCGGGGTTATAGCTTGTCATGTGACTGGTTGCGATGCCCCTCGCCGTCAGGTACTGGCGCAGCTCGTCGCTCATGAAACTAGACCCCCAGTCGCTGTGGATGAAGATGATGTAGCCAAACATGGTGAAAATCTGGCCCAAGGCCCTGATGGTGGTGGCCATGGAGGAGTCCGGATAAGGGATGGCAAAAGGGAAGCATGAGTACTCGTCCACTACCGTGAGGAAGTGGAAGTTTTGGTTCGTGGAAGGTAGGGGCCAGTTGAAGTCCATGCCGAGACGCTCAAAAGTCTGAGTAGCCTTTACAACGTGGGCCTGGGTGGGGGGTGGGGGGGGCGGCGGAAGAAGCGGGGTTTACACTCCTCACAGACCTGACAGGCCTCGGTCATGTCCCTGAAGGTGTACGGCAGATTTCGGGACTTAACAAAATGGTACAATTGGGTGACGCCCGGTAGGCAGAGGGACTCATGCAATGCCTGCAAACTGTCGTCATGCATAGATGCACAGGTGCGAGAGAAGGCATCAGGGGAGTCGTTAAACTTCCTGGGGCGGTACTGGATGTCATAGCTGTAGGTTGCCAGTTCGACTCTCCAGCGCAGGATCTTGTCGTTCTTGATCTTGCTCTTGTGAGTAATGTTAAACATAAACACCCGCTGGTCTGAGAGGAGCGTGAATCTCCTGCCGGCCAGGTAGTAGCGCCAGTGGTGGACCGCTTCCACAATCGGCTGGGCCTCCTTTTCAATGGCGGAGTGTCCTAGCTCGGAACTGTGGAGGGTCCTGGAGAAGAAGGCGACGGGGCACCCCCCCCCCCTTGGTTGAGGGTAGCAGCGAGTGCCACCTCGGAGGCATCGCTCTCCACCTGGAGGGGGAGTCCTCATCCACAGCCTGCATCGTGGTCCGCGATGTCTTGCCTGATGCGGTTGAAGGCTGCTTGTGCCTCAGGTGGGAGGGGAAAAGTTGTGGCTTGGGTCAGTGGGCAGACCTTGTCTGAGAAGCGAGGGACCCACTGTGAGTAATAAGAGAACAGGCCCAGGCACCTGCGATGGGCCTTTAGCATGGGGGGGTGGGGGGGTAAGGGGGGAAAGGAGTAACTCCATTAATGGGCGCATCCTTTCCTGATCTGGGCCGACGACTCCATGGGCCACGATGTACCCCAGGATGGCGAGGCGGGTGGTGCTGAACACACACTTCTCCTTGTTGTAAGTGAGGTTCAGCTCCCCGGCCGTCTGGATAAATTTCTCCAGGTTAGCATCATGGTCCTGCTGGTCACAGCCACAGATAGTGACGTTATCCAGATATGGGAACGTCGCCTTTAGCTTGTGCCAGTCTACCATGCGATCCATCTCTCGCTGGAAGACGGAAACCCCATTCGTGACCCCAAAAGGAACCTGGCGGAACTGGTACAGGCGCTCGTCTGCCTCAAAGGCGGTGTAAGGCTTGTCCTTTGGGTGGATAGGGATTTGGTGATACACCGACTTCAGGTCAATCATGGAGAAAACCCGGTAGCAGGCTATCTCATTGACCATGTCAACGATCCTCAGCAAGGGGTAGGCATCCATCTGGGTGTACCGATTAATGGTCTGGCTGTAATCCATGACCATCCTCGGCTTACTTCCCCCTTTGACCACCAGGACTTGGGCTCTCCAAGGGCTGTTACTGGGCTCTATAACGCCTTCCTCCAGGAGTCGCCGCACCTCCGCCTCAATGAAGTCCCTGACTGCAGTGCAATAGCGCTTACTTCTGGCGGTGATCAGCTTGCAGCCTAGCGCAAGATGTGGAAAGAGCACCAGTGGGGTGATGCGCAGTGTGTGGAGAGGCTGCAGGTTGGCCGGGGCTGGTAGGTTGGAGTGCTGTACAATGTGAGTAGAGGTTGGGGCCCCCCGAAGGCAAGGGTGACACTCTGCAGGTGACACTGGAAATCCAGGCTCAGGAGGAGTGGTGCGCATAGTTTGGGCATGATCAAGAGCCTGAATCCTGTGTAAGTCTCCCCTCCCACCGTTATATTGACCGAGCAGCGCCGGAGGGTACCAACAGTCTTATCCTTGGTGGCGAGTGCGATTGAGCAGGTGGTGGGGTGGACCTTTAACCTTAGGGAGTGGGCCATGCTCAGGTGAATGAAGCTCTCGGTGCTGCCAATGTCCAACAGGTACTTTGTTACCTTCCCGTTGACTCGCACGTCCATCATCGAGCGCCCGAGATTGTGGGGGATGTCCCTGGTCAGCGTGGTGGCGGCCTGGACCGTCTCAAAGTCAGAGTCGTCGCTATCCGGAAGGGTGGGGGGGCGTCGATAGGGTGGCCTGGTCATTGCCCGTGTTGACCACATCGACATCGGTCGTGAGGTGCAGCATGCGGTAGCTGATGGCCTCCAGAGGGGTGGGGAGCGTCGGTAGGGCAGCCTGGTCACCGCCCATGTTGACCACATTGCCGTCAGTCGCTGGGTGCGGCATGTGGCAGCTGATGGCACCCGGAGTCATGGGGAGCGTCGGTAGGGCGGCCTGGTCATTGCCCGTGTTGACCACGTCATTCTCAACATCGTCAGGGGCCCTCCGTGTTGGGAGTTGCCTGGCCCAAGATGGTGGCGGCATGTGGGGGGCCGCTGCGTGGCTAGCCTCTTTCCTCAGCCGTGTACGCTGCACCGGGGGAAGTGACGTCATAACGGCCGGCGGCAGTGACATTGTTATGTTGGCCAGAAGTGACGTCGCTGTAGTTCTCAGTGAGCAGCGTCGGCGAGGGCGGAGGCTGGTGCAGGGCCGGGGCTGATGCAGATGCTCAGGGAACATGTTGTGACGGTCGCTGGTGGGGCCGGATGTTGCGCAGTCGAAGTTGGGGAAGTCGTTGCGGGGACAATGGCACCGCCCGGCATGCACACGTGTGGGGGGTCCGCGGGGGAGGTGGAGAGGACATAGAGGGCCGCTGAGCTTCCGGCAGGTTTAGAGAGGCACACTTTTGCAAAGTGGCCTTTCTTGCTGCATTGGGAACAATACTGGTTCCTAGCTGGGCAGTTTTGGCGCGATCGTCGATCTGTCCCACACCAGGACTCACAGTATTTACAGGGGCACCGGGCGCCTGCCGCAGTGACGTTCCCTTCCCCAGCTCGGCCCGGGGCTGCAGCTGCAATGTGAGAGGGCCATGATGGAGCCTGGGGGAACCTGGAATCGAAGGCTTCGACGTGCAGGGCTGCTGCTTCCAGGGTTTGGACCACTTCCACAGTCCTGGTTAGGGCATAGATGTCTTCCAGCAGCTTCTGCCGGATGGCCCTTTGAGCGTAGCCCTCGGACGAAGACGTCCCGGATCAGCCTCTCGGCCTCCTCTACACCTACCCCGGGTTCAACCAGACACGGTTGGGACAACTCTCGCAAGTGTCCCAAGTAAGACTCAGCTGTCTACCCGGGTTGCTGGGCTCGGGTGTTGAGGAGGTACCTTGTACAGACCACATTCATGGGGGGCTTGTACAAGTTCTCGAGAGTGTCCCAGCATTGACCGGAGTAGGACCAACCTCTTCTGATCGGAGTCCAAGATTTCATCCTCGTGTGCCTCGATGATTGCCTTGACCACGTGCTGCCAGTTCTCGAAGCGTGTCTGGGATTCCGGGTGGCATGCGTCGACCTCGAAGCTCCCTGCACATAGGAGCTTTTCCATAGCTGCCGTGGGAAAATTTGTGGATTAAATTGTGGTGTGATTGACACCTGACCAGGTGTTGTCCTGTCCCCTTACACTCCTGCAGGTACAGAGGTTTCCCCCTGCAGTAGGCCGGTGGTGTACCACCACAGGGAGAGTAGGGCAGTGGGATCAGTGTTGGGACTGATACAGGCCTGCGGGGAATATGCAGGGCAGTGGGATCAGTGTGGGATCTGATACAGAGCTGTGGGGAGAGAGTGGGGCAGTGGGATCAGTGTGGGGTCCGATACAGGGCTGTGGGGAGAGAGTGGGGCAGTGGGATCAGTGTTGGGACTGATACAGGCCTGCGTGGAGCGTGCGGGGCAGTGGGGGGACTGATACAGGGCTGTGGGGAGAGAGCGGGACAGTGGGATCCGTGCGGGGACTGACACATGGCTGTGAGGAGAGAGTGGGGCAGTCAGATCTGTTTCAGACCGCGGTTAACTGAAACTGTAGAAAATAAAACCATGGATAAGTGGGTGACCACTGTACTGTCTTTTTCCTGAAGAGGTGAAACTGAGGCCTTGTGTGGTATCGCTGGCTGAGGCCAAATGATCCCATGGCACAGCAGACTAGAGGAATTCCCCATGTCCTAATCAACGTATCGGGTCATTGTCACACTGCTGTTTGGGGGAGCTAGCTGTGGGCAAATAGGCAGCCACATTTCCCCTGCTTTAAAATAGCGAGCAGATACTAAATCCATTTCAGTGGCTGTAGAACATTTCAGTATCTCCCCAGTTGAGATGCCTGACAGAAAGAAAGTCTTCCTGACAGTCCGATCTACCTTTGGGACTTCAAACCTCTTTGGAAACATTCAATAGTTCATCGCCATGGGGAACAGAAGGACCCTGTGCTTTGTCAATGATGTACATTTAACACACACACACACACACACACACACACACACACACACACACACACACACACACACACACACACACACACACACACACACACACACACACACACACACACACACACACAGAGTTTAAAAGAATTCCCAGTTATTTTACTGCAGACATTACATTTCACCCAGGCATACCCTCTGAACTAATCTCTGAGCCAGTCACTAGCAACCTGCAGCCTGTGTTGCTTTGTAAAGATACTGATGGAGCCTTTTTAAACATCTCCCTTTCTGCTTAGGTCGTAGCCCGAGTTATGGAAGTGGAGGTTTCTCCGGCGAAAGCGAGATGTTCTCTTCATTCAGCTGGGATGATAAGAATGTTCGCCGGATCTTCATCAGAAAGGTAAGGGGATGAGCACCAGATGCTCTTGGGTGCAGCAGCGTTCAACTTGCTTCTTGGTTCCTTCTCACTTTTCTTTGTTCCTCTTGTTGCTTTACTGCTTTTCTCTTTGATTGGCACTTATAGGCTTGATCACGCTTGCCACGGTCGTGCAGTACAAGCTGATACTTTGGCCCGTTTGTGTCCACGTGGACTATCTAGCACCTGTTATCTGTTATGTGAGAGAAAACAAGTTTGATGGGTCCAAAGAGCAGCGAGTCTGAACACAGGCTGATTAACAGTGATCTTTATTCACACGCGTAGGGAAGTCGCCACAGGACACACACACACACACACACACACACACACACACACACACACACACACACACACACACACACACACACACACACACACACACACACACACTAGGGTGGCCATTCCAAAAGGAGGACATGGTCATAGGTTACTATCTATATATATATATATATATATATAGCTCACACCAAGACACAAGAGCAACTTGTCCGTGAACTACTCTTTGCAGACGATGCCGCTTTAGTTGCCCATTCAGAGCCAGCTCTTCAGCGCTTGACGTCCTGTTTTGCGGAAACTGCCAAAATGTTTGGCCTGGAAGTCAGCCTGAAGAAAACTGAGGTCCTCCATCAGCCAGCTCCCCACCATGACTACCAGCCCCCCCACATCTCCATCGGGCACACAAAACTCAAAACAGTCAACCAGTTTACCTATCTCGGCTGCACCATTTCATCGGATGCAAGGATCGACAACGAGATAGACAGCAGACTCGCCAAGGCAAATAGCGCCTTTGGAAGACTACACAAAAGAGTCTGGAAAAACAACCAACTGAAACACCTCACAAAGATTAGCGTATACAGAGCCGTTGTCATACCCACACTCCTGTTTGGCTCCGAATCATGGGACCTTTACCGGCATCACCTATGGCTCCTAGAACGCTTCCACCAGCGTTGTCTCCGCTCCATCCTCAACATTCATTGAAGCGACTTCATCTCCAACATCGAAGTACTCGAGATGGCAGAGGCCGACAGCATCGAATCCACGCTGCTGAAGATCAAACTGCGCTGGGTAGGTCACGTCTCAAGAATGGAGGACCATCGCCTTCCCAAGATCGTGTTATATGGCGAGCTCTCCACTGGCCACCGAGACAGAATTATCGAATTGTAGTGGGATGGTTCGCGAGGCATATGTGTGAATACTGCTGTTATTGGCAGCGGTCCTGACTTCCCAGCGTGGGTGTCGTGGCTCAAGGTGGGGAAAGATGGTAACCTCTGCCCCTGTGTCTATGAGGAACTTTCGCCGAATATTGGTCCCCTAAGTAAAGGAGGTGGTCGGCCGCCATAGCCATTAACGATGGCCAGACCCAGCATTTCACAGAAAAGAACAGGGTGGGCGGCAACGATGGGCTCCTAAACCCCAGATTTGGTGGTTAAAAACACCAATGGTCCAAACTGGGGTCGCTCCCTGCTGTGGGCATCACCGGCTTCGTTGGTGGCGTGGGGAAGGTGGCACGACGCAGCAACTTGGTTGATGGAGGCCCCACCATGATGCTTGGTGTGCCACAGGATATCCGCGCGGGCCGCTATTTTGCATGGGTCACTGAAATCGTCGTCAGCGATGAGGAGGTCGCTATCTTCTGGCATCTGCTCGAGAAAGACTTGTTTGAACAGTAAACATGGCTTATGGCCATCTGCTAGTGCCAGCATCTCATTCATTAAGACCGATGGCACGTGGTCGCCTAGGCCGTCCACGCAGAGCAACCATGCTGTGCACTCACGGTGGGAGAGGCCAAAAGTACAGATCAGGAGCGCCTTGATTGTTTCATACCTGTCGACAACCAGTGGCTGGTATAGAAATTCAATGATTCAGCTGGCTGTTTCCTGGTCAAGTGAACCGACCACATCATAGTACTTTGTGGCATCTGAGACAATTTGCCTGACTTGGAATTGGGCTTTAGCCTGTTCAAACCAGACCTGCGGCTGTGAGGTCCAGAAATTCAGCAGTTTCTGCATTCTGCGTGTTTGCGTCGGCCATCGTTTGGACGGTCAGGGTCACCAATGTAGTCACGCTAACCACACAGTGAGCGAGAAACCACGCAGAGTCAAAAGTGGGTTGAACCAAATGCTTTACTGATTCAAAGGCCGCGCACTTAAGTATCCTCTCCCAGCAGCCCCCATGACCTGCGGGGCGGAACTGACGTCAGCTGCCAGGCTGTGGGTTTGGCTCGCACCCAGAGCTCTTACAGTCAGATCTGCCGAGGACTTGCCTGCAACTCTATGAGCCTGTTGCGTGGGCGAGCCGCCACATGATCAAACTCCCCAGATTATCATCCAGATCGTTGATGCAGACAACAAGCAACAATGGTCCCAGCACCAATCCCTGAGGCACACCACTAGTCACATGCCTCCAGTCTGAGAAGCAACTGACCACCTCTACTCTCTGACTTCTACCATAAAGTCAAATCCAGTTTACTACCTCACCAATAAGAACTCTTAATGCCATAATGGACAGAGCTGAGAAGTGAATCAGCCTGGCATTGTCAACACAAACATAATGGGCTGAATGGTCTGCTGTGTTGCAAATGTCTCTGCTCTCATTGTAAACCAAGGAGATGAAAGAGTAAAGTCGCAATATGTTCTGTAGATAGATAGAGATGCTGGAGAAACTCAGCAGGTCCCGCAACATCCATAAGAGACGAAGATAAATATCATATATGCCAGCCTATAAGATGGTCCTTGACTGTTAAAAATTTCACTCCAAAACCAGAGGTCATCTCATACGCCAAGTATAAAATCCAAACCTTAACAGCGAAGTCTAAGCGCTCCCCCCGCAGTGTCCATCCGCCCAGTCCTGTACCATGGCTGCCCGCGCATCCGAGCTCCCGACCCCGTGGTTTCAACTTATGATAATTTCATCTTACGATGTGAGTCCCGGAACCAAAGTCGGGGTCTACCTGTACAGCCTGTTAACGGAGCTGACGGTGATTTATTTTCAAATAAGTGTTTTTTTTAAATTTAAACTTTTACTGGGTAATTTGCTTTTAAAATATTGTGACAGCATCACTCCACTGGTCAGTGGGATGGTTGGTAAAGTTATCAACGGCAAGTGCCAAAATCGACATTTTGGGTGAAAATTCAGGTGGTCAACTTATAGAGTCGTCTTATACACAGGCATATAAGTTTTGGGCCTGAGCTCTTGGCCAAGGCTTTGTTTTGTGGGTCCTGCACCCGAGGTTGATACCTTTCTCTTCCCCTCTGCAGGTCTACATTATCCTGATGATTCAGCTCTCCTTCACGGCTGGTGTGATTGCGCTGTTCACATTCTGGTAGGAGGTCACTGCGTCTAGTGGTTTTCCTTCCATTGACTGATGTGGCTGGTGTATTAAAGAGGCAAAGATGAAGCGAAAATGGCAACAACATCCCAGGAAGTCTTCTCCGCACTCTTTCAATCTTATTAATATCCTTCCTGTAGTTGGGTGACCAAAATTGAACACAACATTCCAAATTTGGCCTCAACGATGTCTTGCACAACTTTACCAAGGGAGACTTCTTTATTCAAGGGTAGACTCTTGGACTTCTGTTCCCACCCCTCGTACATTTGATGGGTTTTGCCACTGAGACAGTTGGGGACCGTGGGAGGTGGTAGCTTTTATTGAATTGTGGAGTGGGTTCAAGGGGTCAAATCACCTGTTGTTATTTCTATCATCTTTGTATTTCCATTCCAGACCATTCATTCTGAAATTATATGATAATTGTGATTTTTTTTTTTCTCTCTCTTTTTTGTGTGTGTGTGTGTGTCTTCAGCGACCCTGTGAAGATTTACATTCAAGCACATCCTGGCTGGTACTGGGCTTCATAGTAAGTTGAGTTATGGGTGTCAGTACCGATTCTTGTGTGTGCTTTGTGTGTTGGCGAAAGCATAAATGTCCAGGCTCGATGTCTGCATCTCCTGCGGGGAAGTGGGCTTGATTTCCACACCACACAATTAAATGCATGGCTGAATAAGTAAATGAAGGGGTAATAGAACATAGAATGGTCCACCACGTTACAGGCCCTTCGGCCCTTGATGTTGTGCTGACCCATATATTCCTTAAAAAAAATACGAAACCCTCTCTACCCCGTAACCCTCTATTTGTCTTCCATCCACGTACCTGTCTCTTAAATGTCCCCAATGTTTCAGCCTCCACTACCATCCCTGGCAAGGCATTCCAGGCCCACATAACTCTCTGTGTTTAAAAAAAAAACTTACCCCTGATGTCTCCCCTCAACTTCCCTCCCTTCACTTTGTACACACGTCCTCTGGTGTTTGCTCCTCCCGCCCTGGGAAACAGGGGCTGCCTATCCACCCTATCTATGCCTCTCAAAATCTCGTCTACCACTATTAAATCTCCTCTCATTCTTCTACATTCCAAAGAGAAAAGCCTCAGCTCTGCTAACCTTGCCTTATAAGACTTGCTTCCCAATCCAGGCAACATCTTGGTGAATCTCCTCTGCCCACTCTCCACAGCTTCCACGTCCTTCCCGTAATGAGGTGACCAGAACTGAACACAATACTCCAAGTGTGGTCTCCCCAGTGATTTGTAGAGTTGCAACACAACCTTTTGACTCTTGAACTCTGTCCCCCCCATTAATGAATCCCAGCATCCCATTGGCCTTCTTAACTACCCTATCAACCTGTGTGGTGACCTTGAGGGATGCAAGGATTTGGACTCCAAGCTCCCTCTGTTCATCGCACTCCTAAGTAACCCTGTTCTCAGCCTTCTGGTTTGTCCTCACACTTACCCGGATTGAACTCCATCTGCCACTTCTCTGCCCAACTCCACATCCTGTCTATAGCCTACTGAAGACAATGTTGATGGGAGTGCGATGAAATTCAAGCCAGGACAGATTACTTGGTCTGGGTGAGGGCCTGCTGATTTCTGTCCCTGTAAATGCAAATGAACATGCTGATATTTTAGAAACGCTTCACCACTGTGCTTTTAACACCCCCTTTTTTCCCCTCTTTGCAGCGCTGTGTTTTTTGTTACATACCTGACCCTGGCCTGTTGCAGCGGACCTCGGTAATTATAATGCAAAGAGTTTTGGTGAACTACAGCAGCAAGCCTGCTAATTACCTGTCAGAATGAGGCAATGGGAAGATGTCTGGATTGTGTGTTTGAATCCTGTCTCTTTCTGAATTGAACCAGGGATTAACAATAATGAAGTGAAACACAATGCTGTGATTGTAGCTCATACCTTGAAGAAGGGCTCAGGCCCAAAATGTCTTTACCTCCTAAGGACGCTGTGTGACCTGCTGAGTTCCTCTAGCAGTTTTTACCCCTTGATACAATGAACGGCGTTGGCAGTGTGGAGAACTTTTATCTTTGTTATATAAAGTGCAGTGCATTTCCAATTATCCTAAATGCTTGGGACCGGACGTTTATCGGTTAACCAGATTTTTTGGATAACTGAGAAATTCCTTTAAGCAGCCCAATAAACGGCAACAAAGAACAATGGAAGGTTTTTCAAGCATGAAATAATATTTAATTCTTAGCAAAAAAACAAGATAATCTCTGTTTACAAACACACACACACACACACACACACACACACACACACACACACACACACACACACACACACACACATATGTATATATATATATATATATATAAACAGTTTTTGGTTAATTGAGAATTTCAGTAAAACAATTGTCAGATAAATCAGAAACATACTGGACACTGTTTGACCTGCTGAGTTTCTCCAGCGTTCTGTGTTTTTACTTCAATTCTGCAGACTCTCATATTTTACTCGTGTCTACTGCAAAACTCTATGAAATCTCTTTGAGAGATGCCCACCCTGAAGAAATTCTCCTTTGCTCTCCAAAGTGAGTTCTTTGGCGTTCTCTCTCACTGCTCCCCTGATGCTCTCAAGCTCTGCTGTGCCCTCCCTCCCTTCTCCCACCTCCTGCACTGTGGGACCGGGCTCTTCCCCCTGCCCCTCCCCCTATCATTTTGTTCGGGCTCCTGCCCACATTTTTTTGTACCTTGATGAAGGGCTCAACCCTGAAACGTTGGTTCTGTATCTTTGCTACATAAAGGGACACGGTTTGGCCTGCTGAGTTTCTCCAGCCTTGTGTTTTTACTTTGCATGAATTTTTCTTTGAATGGCCCATGACCTGAGCCTTATTTCTAAAACAAGATTTTCTCACTAGCGCCTGCCAGATCTTTGCTTCATTTGACTTGAGAGATTGCTGTCACTTGACAGCCATGCAGGGCAGAGATTTTCCCCATCTCTCTTTTAGCCACTGACAGAATGTGAGTCTTGTTGGCAAAGATGATGCTTTGGTTCTGTATGTACTTTCAGGATCTGGCCGTGGGCTGGCATACTCTACCCATCCCAAATTGACCTTGAAGATGGAGTTGAGCTGCCACCGTCCTGGGGAAGGTACTCCCATGATGCTGTTGGGGAGGGAGATCCAAGGTGTAGGTCCAGTGATGATGAGGTGCCATCCCCTACATCTGCCCGTGTCCTTCGTAGTAATAGAAGTGATGGCTTTGGGAACTGCTGTTGGAGTAGCCTAAGGCGTACCATACATGCCGTTGTATACTTAAAGACCAGATACTTAAAAATGACACCTTAAATTCCAGGTTGCCCTATACATCGAGTCTGAAGTCCATACCTTGGCAATGAAGTCTCAACACTACTGCCATCTTCCCGTCAGTTCCCATACAATCTCGTGCCTGCCCTGTTAGTTATTTGCAAAGTCTCAGTGATCCACCACAGGGACTGTCCACCTGGTTCGACTGCTGTCAGCTCCTGTAACAGGCCATTTAAAGGCTGTACAGACTTTAAACGATCTGTTACAGGAGCCAATGGGAGTTTATTTTAAAATATACAAGTAAAATTGAAGCGTCGACATGGTAATTTGTTATTAAAATATTGTGATTTGCTTTTAATAGTGGTATGTGTCAGATTTGGATCGTCTTATACAAAGGGTATCACTCAAAATCTAAACTCGAATTGTCCTATACAGTAGTAGCAGTACATTTGCAGATGTCACAGTTTGCCTGTGGCAGAGGAAATGAATTATTTCAGTTAGTGGATCAACCAAGCTTCCAGTCCCATTGCTGAAAGATCCTTTGAGCCCCCTAATCTGTGGATCAATCAAGCTTCCAGTCCCATTACTGAAAGATCCTTTGAGCCCCCTAATCTGTGGATCAATCAAGCTTCCAGTCCCATTACTGAAAGATCCTTTGAGCCCCCTAATCTGTGGATCAATCAATCTTCCAGTCCCATTACTGAAAGATCCTTTGAGCCCCCTAATCTGTGGATCAATCAAGCTTCCAGTCCCATTACTGAAAGATCCTTTGAGCCCCCTAATCTGTGGATCAATCAAGCTTCCAGTCTCATTGCTGAAAGATCCTTTGAGCCCCCTAATCTGTGGCTTGAACGATGGAGAAACCCAAACTGCAGAGGCTGGAATCTTGAGCAAACAATCAGCTGCTGGAGGAGGAACTGGACAGGTTGGATGGAAACAGTTGGTTAACAGTTTTGGTCATCAGGACCCTTTATTGCAGTGGTTCACAACCTTTTCCACTCACATACTGCTTTAAGTGATCCCTCGGCCATCGGCTTAAGGTGGGATGTGAGTGGGAAGGGAAGGTTGAGAGCCGCTGTTTTAATCTGCCCTCTTTGACTTGTGATGTGCACGGTTTCAGAACTCCAAGGGAAATGGGCCAGTGACAATTTTTCTCCAGCAAAAGATTTCAATAACAACCAGGTCGAGATCAGTGATTCTCAACTTTCCCTTCCCACCCACATCCGACCTTAAGCAATCCCTGACTAATCACGGAGCACTGATGGCACAGGGATGACTTCAAGTGGGATGTGAGTGGGAAGAGAAAGGTTGAGAACCACTGCTTTTATCGAGACCAAGCGCCTCATTTCTACCCATGGATGCTACCTGACCCATCTTCCTACAGGCAGTGTGAATGCTGAATGACCAAAGAAACTGCTCACACTAACCATCCAACACTTTCATTTGCACAAAACAATAGTTATTTATTTATTTGTATAGATGAATACTTGTCCTGCACGTGCATTGTGTGTCTTTATGTCTGGGTGTGTGTCTGCGTGTTTTTGCACCGAGGACTGGAGAACGCTGTTTCGTCGGGTTGGACTTGTGCAATCAGATGGCAATAAACTTGACTTGAGTTCCTCCAGCAACTCGTGTTTTGCTCCAGGATTGAACTCTCTGATTCCTCTGTGTTACATCACAGAATAGCGTAAACCACTCTTGAAGCAGCCTGCACCATTCCTTTCGTAACTTCCAGGAAGCAAGTTGATTGAACTGTAACGACTGACCTCCGCTTTGTGTGCTAACCCTAACCTGCTTTTGTGTGTGTGTGTGTGTATATTTCAGGAGGTATTTTCCATGGAACCTGATTCTGCTGACCATTTTTGTAAGTATTGAGGCAGGAATACTTGCCCTTTTATTTTCCCAAGGAGGTACTTCCTGTGACCTGGGAGTACTGTGCGCAGATGAACTTGTTGGAGAGGACAGTGGGGAACAACTAGCTCTGGAGAATGACACTGGTTAAAAGACTGCTGCCCTCTGAAATGTCAAATTTTGGCCATTCTTTTCTGATGGCTTTTTCCAATTAAAAGCACTTGCAGGATGAGTTACTACATTTTAGATTTATTGCCAGAGTATATACATGACATCTCGTACAACCCTGAGGTCATTTTTCCTGCGAGCCAAGCAGAATTACCACTAATTGATAGTGCAAAAAAAATGTACACAACATACACATGTAAACAAATGAAGAAATATAAACAAACTGACTGCAATACAGAGAGGGGGAAAAAAATAAAGTGCAAAGGTCAGAGTCCTTAAAAGAGTCTCTGATTGAGTTTGTCGTTGAGGAGTCTGATGGTGGAGGGGTCGCAGCTGTTCCTGAACCTGGTGGGGCGAGTCTTGTGGCACCTGGACCTCTTTCCTGGTGGCAGCAGCGAGAACAGAACCAGGATCTTACATGAGGGGCCAAATGTCCTCCTCCTATTTCCTGTTCTCCCACAGCCCTCAACTCAAGGCAACATAGATTTATTTATTTTTTTACTTCACATCTACGGTCAGAGCACATACATGACATCACATAAAACCCTGAGATTCCTTTTCTGTGGCCAGGAAGAAATATTGACCGTACAAAAAAACTGTACACAACGTACACATGTAAACAAATAAAGAACTGTAAACAGATAACAAATATAAACAGACCGACTGTGCAATACAGAGAGAACAAAAACAGACCGACTGTGCAATACAGAGAGAACAAAAACAGACCGACTGTGCAATACAGAGAGAACAAAAGTCAATGAACTGCACAAGTAAGAGTCCTTAAACGAGTCCCTGATTGAGTTTGTTGTTGAGGAGTCTGATGGTGGAGGGGTTCCTGAACCTGGGGGTGTGAGTCTTGTGGCACAGAGACCTCTTTCCTATTACATGAGCAGCCTCGCATTTTCTCGGGCCAGTGACTGCTCATGGATGAGCCTCTTGTCTACGTCGTCATTCGCTGCACACTCATCAATATATTAGGGCTTGTAATGATACAATTTGAAGCCAAATTTGGTTTGATTTGTTTGGTTTTCTGGTGCCTTGATGTAAATTTAACCAGTGGTGTTTCCAATCACTCTGCAGACTCTGGCCATGTCTTACATGACGGGAATGATGTCAAGGTAGTCTGATAATTAGCTCTGGCAATCATTTCATGCTCTGCGTTGTTATTAACTGCTTTACTTCTGTGTTTAATCCTTTCCAAAGACTGCCAGCTTTGCATGCATGCTCGGATTTATTTCCAGGTATTTTGCATCTCTTCTGTTTACTGACTTCTCCAGAATTGGGTATATCTGGTGGGATCTGTCTTTGTTCTCTTCTCCTCAGCTTCTGCTTGTCCTTTTAATGCTCCCATTCTCCCTCGTGTTGATCCTTTGTGCACAAGATGTGGGCAATCCTGACAAGGCCAGCGTTTATTCCCCTTGAAGATAGCGACCAGCTGCCTTGAGCCTGAAACGTCAGTTCTGTATTTTTACCTTTGCTACATAAAGGTCACTGTTTGACCTGCTGACTTTCTCCAGCTTTGTGTTCTTACCTTGAGCCACTCCCACAGGGCTGTGTCTCTGGAAATTCCAAAATTGACAATGAAGGTCCAGCAACTAGCTGGAGGATGGAGAAACTTTCCTATGCAGGTAGACCCCTACTTTACGATGGGGTTCCGTTCTGGGACTCGCAGCATAAGTTGAAATGACCATATGTTGAAATCGGGAAAAATAATGCGAGATTTCGCTAAAAAAACCCCCACGAGAACAGAATCATTGGTAACGTTGAAATTTCATATGTGGGACATCGTAAGTAGGAGTCTGTCTGTACTGCCTTTGTCCTGTTCGGTGGCAAACATTGCTGGTTTGGAAGAAGCAATGTCAGCCCCCTCTCTCTGTTTTTTTTCTTCTCCCAAACTGGTTTGTCCTCTCCTGAGGAACTCCTTCCCCATGTTAATATCTTTCTGCACGCCCTCCCAGCACTCTTCCCTCTCAGTTGTGCGCCCGCACCCACGTTTTGTAAGCAGTGCACATTGGAAATTAATGCACACAAAAGGTTAGTTACCTAAAATAATGTAACAATTAATAATTATACTTATTGAAAATAATTTCTTAGTGAACTGCTTCTGTAACTAGTTAGTAAGGTAAACAAGTATTAATCGTACATGTATTATATTAAAATGTGCCAATACAGTTTTTTTCGCCATGAGAGATTGGCTGTGCCAAAATTATCTAGAATCATTTTCAAGTTTACATCTGTACAAGCATTCAGTGCACAGACTTTTATCACAGAAAATAACATTTGCAAGACATCAGATTTTTGCTCCCACTGACTCCTAAAAATCAGAGGGAACGTTGCCCCCAGATTTTTAAAAGGTGTGTGGCTCCCGTTGCCTGAGGCAGCCTGCCTCCTCTCTCCACCTGAGTGGGATTCTTCCACGGTGAAACCTTGGTTGTGAAGTGAAATGGAGGTGAAAAGGGATATGGACACGAGTGCTGGGGCCAATGACTTGGGAGCACATTCCTTCTGTACCATCTCACATAGCAAAGCCGCCATGGCGGGGGTTCGTCGCAGATGTACAGCATAAAACAATTATGATTACTGACATTCTTGCTTTTTTTCTCTCTTGCCCTAACTGCAGCTGTAAATATTTTTTGTCATGTTGTCTCTTTTTTTAATTAAATAACATTTTTTGATTTTGGGGAAAAAAGATATTAAATTTAGACGCATAGGCCATCCCAGCCCACGACCCTGTGCCGCCAAATTACACCCCATTAACCTACATCCCCAGAACAATTTTGAAGGGTGGGAGGAAACTGGAACCACCCCACTCCCCCGGGGAAACCCATGCAAACACAGAGAGAAAATCCTTACAGACAACGTGAGGTTCTAATCCCGGCCCTGATCGCTGGCGCTGTAACAACATTGCGCTAACTGTGCCATCATTCTGCCTTGCATTTGTTTGACTGTAGCAAGCAAGAATTTTGGTGTGTCTGCTTGTGTATATGACAATAAACTGACACTGAACATGACTAATTCTGCATTAATCTTGGTTCATATAATTTTCCAGCTACTACAACACAAAATCTGTCCTGCTTTGCTTTGCCATCACAGCCCTGGTATGCTTTGCCGTGACAATATTCAGCTTCCAGACAAAGGTGAGCTTGTGTAGTGACACTGGAGGTCGTGTGAATGATCCGTTTCTCCCGACCACTCTTTGTAAATCTGCGTCTTGGGGATCTGCTGAGCTGAGGATCAACTTGTGCCCACACCTCCTCCCTCACCACCATTCGGGACCCTAAACAGTCCTTCCAAGTGAAGCAACCCCTTGTGAATCTGCAGGGGTCGTCTACTGCATCCGATGCTCCTACTGTGGTCTCCTCAACACTGGAGAGACTGGGTGCAGACTGGGAGATCGTTTTGTCGAGCACCTCGGCTCTGTCCACCGCAATAGCGGGGATCTCCCAGTGGCCGCCCATTTTAATTCCCCGTCCCATTCCCTTGCCAACATTTCTGTCCATGGTCTCGTGTACTGAGACCACCTGCAAATTGGAGGAATGACACCTCATCTTTCGTCTGGGCTCCCTCCAACTGGATGGCATTAATGTCGACTTCTCTGATTTCCGCTGGACCCCCTCACCCATCTACCCTTTCCTCTTGTTCTGTCTCTCTTTCTCCCCTTTTCTCTCTATCTTCTTTCCCCCAGCTCTGCATTCATAGAGCCACCCTCTCCCCAGATCAATTCTCACCTTCCCTCTCTCCTTTCCTCCCATCCATGTCCAATGAACACCTTTTGCCTGTTGGCCTGTGCTCCTCCACCTGCCCTCTCTTCCCTTCGCCCCAGCCTTTTACTCCAGGACCCTTGAAGAAGGGCTCAGGTCCGAAATGGCAGTTATCAATCTTTACCTCCTATGGGAGCTGTGAGACCTGCTGAGTTTTTTTAAATTTAAATTTTAAATTTAGACATACAGCACGCTAACGGGCCATCCTGGCCCACAAGCCCATGCCACACAAATGCCCCAATTATCCAACTACAGGCACGTGACCAATTAACCCATGAACTCTGTACATTTTTGAAGGGTGGGAGCAAATGGGAACACCCGAGAAAACCTACGCAGACACGGGGAGAATGTACAAACTCCTTACAGACAGTGTTGGATTTGAACCCCAGTTGCGGGTGCTGTAACAGCGTTGTGCTAACCGTTACGCTAACCCTGCCCCCCTGCAGCAGTTCCTCCAGCATTTCTATGTATTTGCTGCAATCACAGTGTCTGCAGACTTTTGCCCCAAATTATTTGCCAGGGTGTAGGATATTTAGCCCTTTGGTCACTTGGAGGGTTTCAATTGCCTGGAAGCCAACCTGGTTACTGGGCTGAAGTAAAAACCCAACACTGAATAAACTCAGCAGGTCAAACAGTGTCCTTTATAGAGGAAAGATTAAGATACAGAACCAACGCTTCGGGCTTGAGCCCTTCAACGTGGTGTGAGCAAAATGTCGACAGGTGCCCAAACAAAATGATGGGGGGAGGGGCAGGGGGAGGAGCACGGTCCCACAGGGCAGAAGGTAATAGGAGAGGGGAGGGCAATGACTACTTTAGCCCACTCCCCATTCTCCCTCTCTTCCCCATCCCTCTGTCTCCTCCAACTCTCCACCCCCCTTCCCTCTCCATTCACAGAACCATCCCCCCTCCCCCATTTGCTGCTGTCCCCTCCCTCCCTTATCCCTTCCTGCCTGTGGGTCCGGCTCCACCCTACCACCATTTTTATTTGGGTACCTGCCTACATTTTTCCACACCTTGATGAAGGGCTCGAGCCCAAAACGTTGGTGATGTATCTGTATCTTTGCTACACAAAGGACACTGTTTGACCTGCTGAGTCTCTCCAGCATCATGTTTTCACTCCAACCACCGCATCTGTAGACATTCGTGTTTTACTCTTTGCTCTACTCTGTCCTTCCCCCTAGTTCCTAACCACTGAAAAGCAGAGGAAAAGTTCTGCCAAGGATTTTGAGCATTTGTTACGTCAATTTGAATCCAAGCAGAGCTCTGTGAACCAGGATTTTCTCTCTTGCAGTTTGACTTCACCTCCTGCCAAGGGGTCCTGTTTGTACTCTTGCTGGTCCTTTGCATCAGTGGTTTTGTCCTGGCCATTGTGTTACCGTTTCAGTATGTAAGTAAACTCTTCCACTTTCTTGCGTCTTCGCTCACACAAATAATAGGCTCCAGCGCCTCGCTGGTTGGGGACGTGACATCAGGCCTAAATAGCTCTCTGCATTTGTTTCTCCCAACAACAACAAAAAATAGTTTAGATATACATAAATATAACATGGTAACAGGCCATTTGTGATGATGTTGGGTTTGGGAGAGGCTGGCGCTGTTAACAGTGGGAGTCCAGAGTGCCCAAAGCCACTGCATCCAACAGGCCTTGCAAGTTCAGGCCAGGCATGGTCACCCTCGGCTCCAGAGGTGCAGAACCCAAAGTAGATTCAGATCAGAATTTATTGTCATGAATAAGTCATGAAATTCAATGTTTTGTGGCAGCATCACAGGTCAAACATTCATATTATAACCATCTTACGACATTACTATAAAAAAATTTAAATAATAGTGCACGAAAAGTGAGGCCATGTCCGTGGTTCATTAATCATTCAGGAATCTGATGGCAGAGGGGAAGAAGCTGTCCTTGTGCCACTGAGTGCTCGTCTTCAGGCTCCTGTACCTTTTACCCCGATGGTAGCAGAGTGAAGAGGGCATGGCCTGGGTGGTGGGGGTCCTTGAGGATAGAGGCTGCTTTTTTTAAGTCACCACCTCATGAAGATGTCCTCGATGGAATGAAGTCTGGTGATGTCGTAGGCAGAGTTAACAACCCTCTGGAGTTTATTCTTGTCCTGAGAGTTGGCGCCTCCGTACCAGGCAGTGATGCAACCAGCTAGAATGCTCTCCACGGTCCACCTGTAGAGGTTTATGAGAATCTTCGGTGACGTCTCGAATCTCCTCAGACACCACACAAAATATAGCTGCTAGCGGGGCCTTCTTTGTGACTGTATCAATGTGGATGTTCCAGGACAGATCCTCGGACATGTTCACCCCCAGGAATATGAAGTTGACCCTCCCCATTGCTGACCCCTTGATGAAGACTGGGTCTTGTTCCCATGACTTCCTCCTGAAGTCCATAATCATCTCCTTGGTTTTGCTGACGTTGAGCACAAGGTTGTTGTCGTTACACCATTTAACGAGCTGATCTATCTCCCTCTTGTACATTGCCGTTTGTGATTCTGCCGACAACTGTGGTGCCATTGGCAAACTTGTAGATAGAATTGGAATTACACCTGGCCACACAGTCATGGGTGTATAGTGAGTAGAGCAGTGGGCTAAGCACGCATCCTTGAGGTGCGCCTGTGTTGATAATCAGTGAGGAGGAGACGTTGTCTCCAATTCACACTGACCGTGGTCTTCTGATGAGGAAGTCAAGGATCCAGTTTCAGAGGTGGGTACAGAGGCCCAGAGTTTGTAGCTTCTTGGTATTGAAGGCCGAGCTGTAGTCGATGAAGAGCAGCGTATGCATAAATTACTGTTTTCAAGGTGAGTGGAGAGTCAATGATGTTGCATCTGATGTGGAGCCATTGTGACGATAGGCGAATTGCAGCGGGTTCAGTAGAAGGAGGAAGACACTTAGCTCACGGAGAGAATTATCCAATCTGTTCTGTACCCTCTGTTCTCCCTAGTGCACATATTCTCGTTTTGTTTTCAACTACAGCAAGATCCCAACATTTTAAATTTAAATATTAAATTAAATTTAAACGTACAGCACGGTAACAGGATGCTTCGGCCCACGGTCTGCCCAATTTACACCCCATTAACCTACATCCCCGGTATGTTACGAAGAGTGGGAGAAAAGTGGAGCCTCTGGGGAAAACCCACGCAGACACGGGGAGAATATGCAAACTCCTTACAGACAGCGTGGGATTCGAACCCAAGTCTCAATCGCTGGCAATGCATTAATCACTACGCCAACCATGCCACTACTCCCTCAAGCCCATGGGATGAAGGATGCAGTGGACAGCTGGCCTAGCCTTTCACTATCAGCTGTGGGTGAACTGCAAGGAACTATCAGTCCCTGCTCTCGGTAAAACTGCTAACTATTCAAGAGGCCCTCAAGACACCCCTGGTTCTTTCTCCACCGCAAGTTCCCTTTTTAATCCCTTCTCTGTTACCATCTCCAATAACAGGTGAGCGGTGACACTACTTTGTCCTGTTGAAATTCCCAGGAATTCAGGACCTCCCAGGCCTTTCACACCGTAGTTCAAATTCCTGAGAATTGCCCCTCCCCGGTAATTTAGGAGGAGTCCCGCCCCTGACCAATGATACATTACGCAAATTCACCCCCCCCCCAATCTGTCGCTCGCCTGCCTCACGCCCTGACTCCCCACCCCCTCGGTGCTTCGGCATGTCGCGATGGCGGCACAATGAGGGGTGAATGGCTGACTTCGTTTTCCATAATCCCACAATCCAGCGGCGTGAGGGATTATGGTTAACAAGGACACCCACTCATCCCGCATTGTGCTGCTGTCGCAATGGGCCAAAGCGGCCCGCTGTTGTCAGGCAGTAAGCATCTTTTAATTTTAATTGCCTGTGGGATGCAGCACATAAGCAATGACGTCACGAGGCTTCCCCTGCTCAGCCATTTGCCTTTTCACACTGCAGGGAGAGGTCCATTTCTCATCTATATCCTGCCACTTGGAATGTCATCTATCTGTTTCAACGTGCATGCTGGCCATACAGACTTCAGATTTCATGTCAGAGGCCGTCCATGTTATCACACACAACCCTGAGATTCCTTTTCCTGTGGGCGCAGCAGAATTACAGCTTAGTGGTCGTGCAAAAATAAACTGTGCATAGCGTACAGATAAAGAAATGTAAACAAATGATGCAAATGAATGATGTGCAAGAGTAAAAGTCCTTAAATGTCCGTAATGCTTGAAATTATGTTTAAAGATAAACATGGTAAAAGAAAAATTACAGTATACAAATGAATTTCTTTGTGATACCTGACCTGTACAGCTTGTTGTCGCTGTAAATCTGTGGCAGTCACGCACACAGAAGCCCACTGAATTTAAAAAGTTTGAGAGTCCGGATTCTTGGGTGGCCCGGATATCTGGATGTTTACTGTATTTGTTTTGCATTTCAGGTTCCCTGGCTTCATGCCATTTACGCAGTATTGGGTGCAATTATTTTTACAATGGTGAGTCAATCACAGGGCATTTTTATTCTTTGCTATTCAGGGGGCAGTCTCTGGCCCAAGGAATCTGTCCTCCTGCTCCAAAGATTGTAGGGGGGAAACATTGCAGGTGCTGTGTTGCGCCCTAAGTGAAGCCAAGGCTTTCGTGTGTTGCAGTTCCGAGCTTGTCACAGGGTTTTCCTTCCCCACTTCGGAGGAGAGTTGCATGTTCCTCAAAATCTGGAAGAACATTCTCCAGATTCTGCAGAGACAAAATCTAGGCTGACGCTCTTGGGGCTACATTGAGGGAGCTGTTGATGAGAGATTAATCCATGAAAGCCTTCCCACTGAATGCAGGTGATCCTAAAGCACTTGCTGAAGTTGAGTGTCCTGACCAAATTCCCTCAGCCAACACCGGAGGGAATAATTGCATTGTTTCTTACTTATTGGGCTCTCGTTCATACAGTTGTTTGGGGATGGAAATTCAAATCCCAACACAGCAGTTGAGGAATCGAAGGACAAAATAAATCTGAAATATAAAAGCTCCTCATATTGTTAAAGTGGACCTTTGGTTGCTAGAAAGCAAACACAAATATAGCTGCACACACAGACTTTTAATCACTTTGCAAAGCATGAGAACTCCTGTACAGCAAGAAGCATTGTCACGAACAACTTGTCCTGCTCCAAAGAGGGTCACAAATCATATCTTTTATGCTTTCATATGCCTAGGTCTTGAACATAGGACCATAGAACAGTGGTTTTCAAACTTCTGCCGCAACTCACATTCCACCTTAAGTAATCCCTATGCCATCAGTGCTCTGTAATTAGTAAGGGATTGCTTAAGGTGGTATGTGAGTGGGAAGAAAAAGTTTGAAAACCACTGTTTTCATCATCCCTAATTGACTCATTATGTGCACGGTTTCATAACTCCAAAGGAAATGGGACAATGACAATTTTTCTCAAGCAAAATATTTCAGTAAAAATTGGATCTAGAGCAGTGATTCTCAGCCTTCCCTTCCCACTCTCATACTACCTTAAGTAATCCCTTACAAATTACAGAGTACTTATGGCATAGGAATTACTTAAGGTGGCATGTGAGTTTAGGGGGGCAGTTTGAAAACCACTGCCATAGAACATTACAGCACAGAAACAGGCCTTTCAGCTCTTCCTAGTCCTACTGCCCTGCACCCAGCCAATAGCCCCCCATACCTCTCCCATCCATGTATCTGCCCAAATTCTTCTTAAGTTATAAAATTGAGCCTGTATTCACCACTTCAGCTCGTTCCACACCCCCACCGCTCTCTGTGTGAAGAAGTTCTCCGTAAACTTTTCCCTTTTCACCCTTAACCCATGTCCTCTGGTTTGTATCTCACCCACCCTCAGTGGAAAAATAGACTGCTCCATATAAAGACGTATTCCTCAGAATTCTCTTGGGATTCATTAATCAGGGTCATGTCTCTTACCCAATAATATCCTTTTACTGTCTTTGCCAAATAAGAAGGAATGCAACTTTTCTTCCAGTCAGCATTTCAAAACATACATTTTCAATGGTAGTGATGACCATATAATTAGATGCTTGTGGAAATGTCCTCTGGTTTATCAATGTCCTTCAAGGAAAGAAATCTGCTGTAAAAGAGAAAAGGCAAGCAAATGAGTCACTTATCACATTATATTTGTGGGATCATGCTCTGTGCAAATTGGCAGCCATGCTTCCCAGCTTGCAATGGTGAACATGTTTTGCAGACAGCCTTCTACTTGCAAGCTCAAATCATCGAGTTCTGCCTTTTTCAGATTTATTGTCAGAGTACATACATGACATCACATACAACCCTGAGATTCTTTTTCCTGTGGGCAAGGCAAAATTACCACTTACTGGTAGAGCAGAAAAATAAAATGTATGCAGGTAAACAAATAAAGAAATGTAAACAAACCGACTATGCAATACAGAGAGGAATAAAATCAATAAAGTGCACGTCGGAGTCCTCAAATGAGGCCCTGATTGAGTTTGTTGTTGGGGAGTCTGATGGTGGAGGGGGAGCAGCTGTTCCTGAACCTGGTGGTGTGAGTCTTGCTAGAACTATTTCCTGACGGCAGGAGCAACAACAGAGCGTGTGCTGGGTGGTGTGGATTTTTGATGATTGCTGCTGCTCTCCGACGGAAGTGTTTCCCATAGATGTTCTTGATGGTGGGGAGGGTTGTGTCCTGGGCTGTGTCCACTATGTTTTGCAGTGCTTTATGCTCAGGGTATTGATGCAGCTGGTCAGCACACTTTCTACCACAGCTCTGTAGAAATTTGCCAGGTTTCCAGTGTCGTACCGAGCCTCCGCAAACTCCTGAGGAAGTAGAGGCACTGACATGCTTTCTTCATGGTGCCATTGGTGTGTTGGGTCCAGGAAAGATTGTCCAATATAGTGACTCCCAAGAACTTCAATTTGCTCCCCCTCTCCACCTCTGATCCCCCAATGATCACTGGATCGTCCACCTCTGATTTTCTCATCCTGAAGTCAACTGCATGCACAGAACATATAACATTTCAGCACAGTTCAGGCGATTTGGTCCTCAATGTTATGCTGACCCATATATTCCTACCAAAAAAAAGTACTAAACCCTCCCTACCCTGTAACCCTCGATTTGTCTTCCATCCACATACCTGTCTTTTAAATTCCCCCAATGCTTCAGCCTCCATCACCAGCCCTGGCAAGGCATTCCAGGCACCCACATCTCTTTTTTTTCGAAACTTTATTTATTAATTTTAACATATGAAGAAAGTAAGTAATTCACGTACAGAAAAAATACAATATAAAGTAATACAAGTACAAAGTAACATAGTTAATACAATACCAATCTCGGCATCTCCCCCTAACAACTAAAAACTAAGACTAAAAAAAAACTATTTTAACCCCTAAACCCCCCCTCCCCACCCCCACAATAAAGAGTGAAGAATTAATACTATTAGTACAATAAAAAAAATAAAAAATATATATCTTAAAAAAAAGATCAATATATATAAAAAACAAAAAAAATTAATTAAGTATTAATTGTTAATCCAAAAATTTTTTATTGTAAAGAATATATATGAAAAACAAAAACAAAAAGAACTTAAATGAAAAAAAACAACTAATAATAAAAAAACTAAAAAAAAGAAAAAAGATAGAAAAAAAAGAAAACATATATAGAAAAAATATATAATAAAAAAAAGTTTTTTTAAAGAAAAAAAAAATGATTAATTCAGACTTATTTAAATTGTATCTAATCAATAAATGGGGTCGACTTTACCTCATAAAAAGACATCTTATCTTGTATAGAAAAAGATATTCTTTCCATAACCAAACAAAACTTCATCTCTGAATACCACCTATCTAAAGACAATACATTTCTATTCTTCCAAGTAATCGCTATACATTTCTTGGCCACTGCCAGCGCTAAGTAAATAAAAGAGATCTGGTAATTATCTAATTCTAAATCAATCAACGGTTGCATATTCCCTAATAAAAATATATCAGGGTCTAATACAATATGAAGATTATATAGATTATTAAATACAGATTGAATACCTTTCCAAAATTGTTGTAACCGATCACACAACCAAGCAACATGTAAAAAAAGTACCAGAAACCTGATCACAATGAAAACAAAGATCTGACTTACTAAAACCAATTTTTTTAAATTTTTCGGGTGTTAAATATAATTGATGTATAAAACTATAATTAATCATCGCCAGTCTAGCATTAATCAATTTTCAAACACTATTACGGCAGATTTCAGACCAATCTTCTTCAATTATTGTTAAACTTAAATCTTTTTCCCATTTCATTTTATCTTTATCCCAATCTATTTTACTTTCACTTTCCAACAAAATACGATACAAACCTGATATATAACCCTTTTTTGGAAATGAGAGCACATATTTCTCAAAATCAGTTTCAGACAGTAAATTCATTTGACGACCACATACCTGTTTTACAAAAGATCTTAACTGATAATACACAAATATAGAATAACCACTTATATCAAATCTCTTTTGCAATTCTACAAAAGAACAAAAAAGACCTTCTAAAAAACAGTCAGATAAATTATGTATTCCTTTCTCCTCCCATTGTTTCAAAATAGTATTAGATACCGTGAAAGGAACAAGTTGATTATTATATAATGGTAATCTTCCCGACCACTTATTTTTCAATCCCATTTTATGTAATTTACTTGTCCATAAATTCATTAAATGTTTCAATATTGGTACATCATAAGTTCGTAACAAATTTTTATTCCATCGAAATAAAAATTAATTCGAAAATTTTTCAGAAATAACTGCCAATTCTATCTGTGCCCAACTAGGCGTATCTTGTGTGGCCATTAATGCGCTAAGAAATCTAGATTGAGCTGCTTCATAATAAAATTGAAAGTTAGGTAGCCGTAACCCTCCAAATTGAAAATCCCACATCAATTTTTTCAACGCCACCCTAGGAAATTTTCCTTGCCACAAAAAATCCCTAATTACTTTATATAAATCCTTTAAAAATCTTTTTTGTAAACAACAAGGAATTGATTGAAATAAATATTGTATACGAGGAAAAATATTCATTTTTATAGTATTAATTCTTCCTAATAAACCCAAAGGTAAATCTTTCCATTTAACTAAATCTGCCTTAATCTTCTTCATTAAAGGAAGATAATTAAGTGAATATAAATTTTGGTAGTCAGTATTAACATTAATTCCAAAATATTTAATTTGTTTCATCCACTTCAAATTTGTAATATTTCTAAACATTGAATAATCATCTTTACTAATTGATAAAATTTCACTTTTAGTCCAATTAACCTTATAACCAGATAATTGACCATAAATCTCTAAGGAATCTTGAAGTGCTGGCAGAGAAACATCAGGATCCACCAAATACACCAAAACGTAATCCGCAAATAGATTTATTTTATAATCTTCATTCAAGACTCTCATACCTTTTATACTATGATTCTGATGTATTAATTGTGCTAGAGGTTCAATAACTAAAGCAAACAAGGCGGGTGATAATGGACATCCTTGTCTAGTAGATCTTGTTAAATTAAAGGATTCTGAAAGCAAACCATTAGTAACAACTCTAGCTTTCAGACCATTATACAAAGCCCTAATCATACCAATAAATGAGAGACCAAACGAAAACTTTTCAAGTACTTTAAATAAAAACTTCCATTCTACTCTATCAAATGCCTTTCCTGCATCTAATGAAACCACCATTGGATAATTCTTCTGAGATTTAGATCTATTTATCAAAGTAATTAATCGTAGAATATTATCCGAAGCATACCTATTTTTTATAAAACCTGTTTGATCACGATGTATTATCTTTGGTAAATACTGAGCCAACCTATTAGCCATAACTTTAGCCACTATTTTATAGTCTACATTTAACAAAGATATAGGACGGTAAGAAGCTACCTGTAAGGGATCTTTACCTTTTTTTAGTATAACTGTAATTATAGCATTAGAACAGGACTCAGGTAATTGAAAAGTATAATAAAGTTGTTGTATTACATTCTTAAATAAGGAAGATATATCAACATAAAAAGTCTTGTAAAACTCAATAGAAAAACCATCTCCACCAGGCGCTTTTCCATTTGGCATATCTTTTATAGCCATTTCAATTTCACTATCCGTAAAAGGTTTATCTAACTCTTGTCTGTCCTCTTGAGATAACTGTGGTAAATTAATATTTTTCAAAAAAAAGTCTATTGCATCTTCTTTTATCTCTTTACATTCAGTCAAATAAAGTTTTTTGTAAAAATTACAAAATTCATCATTAATTTCTTTTTGACTAAAAGTAATACCCGATTTATTTCTAATAGCTGGTATAATCCTAGATAACTGTTCTTTTTTTAATTGCCAAGCTAATAGCAGGCTCCCACATCTCTGTGTAAAAAAAAAAAAAAAAACCTACCTCTGACGTCTCCCCTAAACTTCCCTCCCTTCACTTTGTACAGACGTCCTCTGGTGCTTGCTGATCCTGCCCTGGGAAACAGGCACTGGCCGTCCACCCTATTTGTGCCTCTCAGAATCTTGTAGACCTCTATCAGGTTTCCTCTCATCCTTCTTCTCTCCAAAGAGAAAAGTCCCAGCTCTGCTAACCTTGCCTTGTAAGACTTATTTTCCATTCCAGAAAACATCCTGGTCAATCTGCTTTGCAAAGTTACCAGTTCCTTTTTTAAATTTCTGCTAAAATTTCTACAGTTACTCAAAGGGGGTGGGGGTTGGGGGGAGGGAAGAAAACTGACTGCTCAAATACTGGGCACTATAGTGCAACCACTGTATGTTTGAGCTGGTCCGTCCCCCCTGAACCTGTGACTCCTCCTTCCCGGATATCGCCATAAAGGTTGTCACGCCCAAACCTCTCCCTCAGTACCTGCCTTGGAACTGGGCCGGCAACGTGTGAGATGTGTTGATGTCTTAAGGTGATTAAAGCCTGTCTGATGCGGTTGATTGATAGTGCTACAGGTACATTTTGCTTTCTCTCTCCAGTTCCTGGCCTTTGACACGCAGATGCTAATAGGGAACTGCCGGTATGCGATCAGCCCAGAGGAGTACATCTTTGGTGCACTGAATATCTACCTGGACATCATTTACATCTTCACCTTCATGCTACAGATTTTCGGCTCCAGTAGAGAATGAACTGGTCAGAATGAAGCACCTCCAATTGATAGACCATCAGGTGTTTTATTTTTCACCAGTAACACCGGCACTTAAAGCTAAAGCAAGTGGCATAGCTGAAATCCTATTGCTCCAGCTCATCTAGCAACCTATCAATGACTTGATTGATCTTTGTGTTCAATGTAACAATTAATCTAGTCTGAGGTGGATCTGCACAAGCTTATAGATAGGTGCCTGACCACAATATATACATATATATATATATATATATGGGAGTGCATTTTGGGCTTTCAGTACACATACTTTCCAGTGGCGCAGATGAGCTACTTGTAGTACAGTGCAGTTTGAGTCTGCTGACAGCTTGGCTTGCTCCAATTTTACAAATAGGTGCCTGGTGATTATTTTAAAGCACACAGAAATGCTGGGGAAATTCAGCCAGTCTTACAAGGTCCACAGGAAGTAAAGCTATGTTACCGACTTTTCGGGCCTGGGCCCTTAAGAGCATAAGAACGAGGAGCAGGAGTCGGCCAGTCGGCCCATCGAGCCTACTTTGCCATTCAATGTGACCGTGGCTGAATTGATCACTGACTCCTCTCCACTGACCTGCCTTTTCCCCATATCCCTTAATTCCTTTTTTATGTAAAAATCTATCTAACTGAACCTTAAATATGTTTAATGAAGTCGCATCAACCACTTCCCTGGGCAGAGAATTCCACAGATTCACGACTCTCTGGGAAAAACAGTTTTCCCTCATCTCCATCTTAAATCTACTCCCCTGAAACTTGAGGCTGTGTCC
This sequence comes from Narcine bancroftii, assembly GCF_036971445.1. Classification (NCBI taxonomy): domain Eukaryota; kingdom Metazoa; phylum Chordata; class Chondrichthyes; order Torpediniformes; family Narcinidae; genus Narcine; species Narcine bancroftii. The sequence continues at coordinate 66,275,109 of NC_091480.1, read as the reverse complement.
CCTACTTCTGGTCTCACCTACCAGTGAAAGCAATTTTCCTGCCTCTACCTTATCTATCCCTTTCATAATTTTATGTTTCCATAAGATCTCCTCTCATTCTTCTGAATTTGAGTGAGTATAATCCCAGATGATTAAGTCTCCCCTTGTAGGTTAACCCTCTCATCTCCAGGATCAACCTGGTGAACCTCCTCTGGATTGCCTCCATAGCCAGTCTATCCTTCCTCAAGTCTGGAGACTAGAACTGCACACAGTACTCCAAGTGCGGCCTCACAGGTACCTTGTACAGTTGCAGCATGACCTCCCTGCTCTTGAATTCAATTCCTCTAGTGATGAAGGCCAACATTCCATTTGCCTTCTTTATAACCTGCTGCACCTGCAACCCAACCTTTTATGATTCATGCACAAGCCCTCCAAAGTTTTTCTGCACCACAGCATGTTGCAGTTTTTCACCATTTAAATAATAATCTGCTCTTCTATTTTTCCTACCAAAGTGGATGGCCTCACATTTACTAACATTGTACTCCATCTGCCAGACCTTTGCCCACTCATCTAACTTAACTATAACCTTCTCTAGCTCTCCACATCCTCTGTACAATTTGCTTTTCCACTCTGTTTAGTATCATCCGCAAACTTGGCTACACGACACTCTGTCCCCTCTTCCAAATCATCAATGCAAATGATGAACAGCTGCGGGCCCAGGACCGACCCCTGCGGCTCCCCACTTCCCACTGTCTGCCAATCAGAAAAACACCCATTTATCTCGACTCTCTGCCTTCTTCAAGAAATAAGCCAAGAACAGGGTGGCGTCCGAATACACAGTGCTGGCTGGGGGAGGAGTCCAGGCCGACAAAAGGTGTTAATTTAATTCGATAAAAGGAGAGGTGAGAATTGATTTCAACTCTGCGAAAAGAGACAGAGGGGAAAGGGGAGAGAGCAGAGCTGGGGGAAAGGAAGCAGGGGAAGAAGAAGGGGAGGGGGTGTTTAACGGAAGCCAGAGAAGTCGATGTTAACGCCATCCAGATGGAGGATGCCCTGTTGGAAGATGAGGTGTTGCTCCTCCAATTTGCGGGTGGTCTCAGTGCATGAGACGGTGGACAGACATGTCAGCAAGGGAATGGGAAGTGGAATTGAAATGGGCGGCCACTGGGAGATCCACGCTATTGCAGCGGGCAGAGCCGAGGTGCTCAACAACTCGATCTCCCAGCCTGCGGCTAGTCTCTTCGATGTAGAGGAGACCTCTTACAGACGTTGCGAGACCGGTTGAGCTCCTCCAGCATTTCTGTGTGCTTTTATTACAATTGCAGCATCTACAGACTTCCAGTGTTTCACTGGATGGTGATTATCTGCCAACACCTTGGAAGGAATGTTTGAATCGTCTTTGCAGGCTAAGGGATTGGTTTTCAAACCGACTTCCTTGCTCTGCCGGGCTCCAGGGATTGAGCCTTGTTTCTTCTCCTCGTGCAGAGAGAGGGCCACCAAGCCTGCCGTGAGCCAGGAGTCCCACTCCAAGCACAGAACTCCACCTGCTACTCCTGGCAGCGCTGAGGGAGTGCTGCATGGCTCGGAGCACCCAGCTTCAGCCGAGGCATTGAACCTTGCCTTGTCAGGAGGTTCTGGAAGATCCCTGGGGCCTTGAAGAAACTTTGAGGTGTTTAATTTCACCCCCCCCCCCACCTCCCCAACGTATTTTCTCCCTGCACAAATGTTATTTCAGCAACTTGACCACTTGTTTGGGCGCAAATGGGCTGCTGCAGTTACCACTGGAGACTATTTGAACAGCAAAGAATGGCGAGGCTGCTGGCGGCACCATGCAAATGCACATTTCTTCTTTCCACGCGCTACCTCCGCAGCAGCTTGAACTCTTGTGCTTAAGCTCTTTGCTGGTGTTTCCTGGTGTGCCATGAAAAGGGAAGCTTGGGGGGGGGGGGTGGGGGGGTGGTGGGTAGAAAAGACAATTGACGAAAACCTTTATTTTTCCTTTGTTAAAAGGCTGCATTTGTACTGAGAGCCTCTGTGTCACTGGTTGATAATAGATTGGAATAATTGTCAAAACATTATTCTTTCTTGCTTTACTTGTTTTTGTCAATCATCTGCTGTGCCATGAGTGATACACAAGATGTTGGAGCAGAAGGAGGCCCATCGAGTCCGCTCTGCCTCTCTAATCATGAGCTGATCCATCCTCCCCCCTCAGCCCCACTCCCCAGCCTTAATGCCCTGACTAATTGAATACCTGTCAATCTCTGCCTTAAATGCACCCAATGACCTCACTTCCACAGCCGCCTGTGGCAACAGGTTCCACAGACTCACGACCCTCTGATTAAAGAAATGTTTCCACATCTCTGTTTTAAATTGATACTCTTTTATCCAGAAGTTGTGCCCTCTTGTCCTAGACTCCACGACCATGGGAAACATCTACTCTGTCCAGGCCCTTCCACATTCGAAATGCCTTGATGAGGTTTCCCCCCTCCCCCCTCCCCCCCCCATCCTTCTGTACTCCAACGAGTTCAGTCCAAGAGCCGACAATCGTTCCTCATGTACTAAACCTTTCATTCTTGGTATCTTCTCTGAACCCTCTCCAACGCCAGCACATCTTTTCTCAAATAAGGTGCTCAAAACTGTACACAGTTTGCCAAATGAGGTCTTACCAGAGAATGTACAAACTCCTTACAGACAGTGCAGGATGCAAACCCTGGGTCGCTGGTGCTACAACCGCACTTCGCTGACCACTACGCTAACTGTGCTGCCCCTGACCTCATGGCATGATTTAATTTGGAGACACGGCACAGTAACAGGGGCCCTTCTGACCCACGAGCCGCTGCTGCCCAAATACACCCAAGATACCAATGAACCTACCACCCCCCAGTACATTTTGAAGGGTGGGAGGTAACTGGAGCCCCTGGGGAAAACCCACACAGACATGGGGAGAATGTACAAACTCCTTACAGACAGCATGGGATTCAAACCTTGGCTGGCACCGTAAAGGTATTGCACTAACTGCTATACCACCTGTGCTGCCCTAAATGGCATGTCTACAATCTTCAATGGGTCTTCAAAGGAGTGGGTGGCCTCCCTCTCCCTTCCCCAGGGGAGTGGGATAAAACAATCATGCCATTTAATGTCCACAGATTGGAGAACAAGGTGGCACAATTACCAAAGAACGGGGCAAAGCTCTCTGAGCTGTAGCTCAGCGCAAAGAAATTTGGGATCTCTTCGGAAGAGTACAAAGAGAGAGATTTGAGAGGCGTTTTGGCCGAGATTTATTGTCTGGGGAGGCGGTGGAAGGCAGAATCAAAAGGGAATTGGATAAATACATCAAGCAAAATGTGGTGGGGGTGGTGAAACAAGAGAGAGGAATTTGGGTTGGAGAGCTGGCACAGGCCAATGAGTGGAGTGGTGCAGATGGTTTGAGAAGGTGTTTGTACTTTGAAGCTTCTGTGAGCAGTCAAGGCCTCTGGTTCTGCGGCTGCAGCTAAAATATTGTGCAGCAAAATAATCTGTGGAATGCAAGTTTTGGTCAGGCCATTTAGGTAAAAAAAAATAGGTGAGAAGAATAAGATAACTTGATCAGATGAAAGGACTTCTTTCTGCACAGAATCTAAAGGGTTGACCATATAGTGTGATCCATGGATTATCATCGAACAGTCATGAAATTGCTGAAAGGGAACATCTTGATTTGAGTGTGTGTCTATGATTTGTTTCTGCATCAAAAGCTCACTGTTTTGGAAAAAAAAGGGGAAGATTTCTTCTTTTATGAAGCACTTGGGTCGGTTCTTGGGACAGGATGAAATGGATACTTTGCCAGAGATCGTCGTCTCGGTGATACAACAGTCACCTGCATTGTCTGGATTGAATATCACTGACTATATCTGAATGTGCCAAGTTCCCCCAACCCCCACCCACACACACAAAACCGAATATCCCTTTAGCATTTTGGCTTGTTGGTGGACTCCTTTATTCTCTGACACCAATTGCATTCCACCTCCCTCACTGAACACAAAGATAGTTTCAGATTTGCTGTATCACGTAGGAAGTTGGAGAAATGTTAATTTAACATTTATTGAATTTACCCTGTTTAATCGCATCATGACACTGACACATTCCGTTCATTCAACTGACCTAAATATGTTTTGCCGCTGATTTTTGTTTGTACTTGGCATCTGATGCCTCTCGTGTCAGTGTCCAACAATAGTCGGCCGGCATTGATGGGTTCCAGTTGCCCTAATACTGCTTTTCCATGGTCGCAATGTCCTGGTGAATCTTTTCACCATGTTCGTCAGGAAGGAGTCCAAGTGCGAATGCAGAAAATGAATTTTCAACGACATGTTGCACTTCATGGTTTTGTCTGCTTAAAGTCGACTTAAAATATGACAGGAAATCACCAAAATAGATTATATCTTAAAAGGGTACATGATCGGAAAATTTGAAGGCGATTTTTGTGATCAGCTGCCAAAAATCTATAAAATACACCCAAAAATGTTCAGGAAGCAAAATCTTTGTTGTCCAGTGTAATCAGATGCAGAGATTCATACTTTGATGAAAGGCTCAGGCCTGAAACATTGGTTATATATTTTCACCTCCTATGGATCCTTTGAGACCTACTGAGTTCCTCCAGAATTTTTGTATTTTTACTACAATCGCAGCATCTGCAGATTTTTGTGCTTTACTGCATAGGCATTTCTTATGTAACCTTCCACTGAATAAGGAGGTCATTCATCCCATCAAGTCTCTGCTGTCCCATATCATTCCCATCCATATTTTCTCCCTGTAACGTATACTCCCATCAACTCCTGGCTGGCCGAATCTTCCCTGCCAACTGTTCGTAAATCTCTGTCCCCTATCACTGTTTTGGAAAAAAAAAGGGCAGATTTCTTCTTTTATGAAGCACAATGGGACCACCTCGATTAGGATGCCAATAATAATGCTGGATTTTCATCAAGAATCAAGGAAAAGATTGTGGGCTGAGAATAAGCCCATCTGAAGAAGATGGATTGATGCACTGGTGATGGTATAACTCTGGTCTGGTGCACAGCTGCTTTTAGGAAGTGCCTATGCATTGAAATACCAACAAATTTACGATTAAGTGTGCACTCTCATTGATGATCTCAATTTTTGTTTGTTTTATCTTCAAGTCAAGACCATTTTTAATTTTTTTTAAATTTAGACACTCAGCACGATAACAGGCCCTTTCGGCCCACAAGTCTGTGTTGCCCAATTATACCCAATTGACCTACAACCCCCGGTGCGTTTTGAAGTGTGGGAGGAAACCAGAGCCCCCGGGGAAAACCCACACAGACACGTGGAGAACATAGAAACTCCAGTCCAATCCTGATCGCTTGCGCTGTATAGGCGTTGCGCTAACTGCTACTCCAACCGTACCACCCATTTGTTGTCATCTGATTGTACAAGTACAACCCGACAAAACAGCATTCTCCAGTCCTCGGTATGAAACACACAGACACACAACCAGACATAACACACATACAGACACACAATACACATGCCAGACAAGTATTGTTGTGCTTGTTGTTACGAGCCCAGAGGACCCCAAAACCCAGCAGCAATAGATTTTCACCAAGACAAATGGTAACTTAAACAAAAGTTCCTTTTAATTATCTTTAGACATGAAAACAGAATCAGATTTTAACTTATCACTATTGACTTAACTAACCTAACTTAACCCCCTTCTAATTCTAAGCGCACGTTTATGTAATGTGTGTGTCAAGTTCAGAAAAGTTCTTTGATTCACAGTCCAATCTCACTTCTCATTCCTCCAAGTTCACTGGTTGTAGGCAATTCTTATATTGTGCACAGAATTTAACATGTATAAAGTTCACCAGGCGTTGGTGCTTGAAAAGTAAATGGTTACCGCTCAGGAAGGTTCTTGACAGTTTTCAGAGAAAGAGGTTTGTTGTACACTGGACACCAACAACTGAATCCTTTTTAATCAGCCACTTCAGCGTCTTACTGAAGAAACTTTCCCCTCAGGGTTCTCCAGATGATAACCTCTTTCTTTCCGGTCACCACAGAGTTCCTTTTAGTTTCTCTTATTTTTCAAGTGAAACATTAGGCAGCCAGTCCTCTCCTCTTGCATGAACCACAAGGGCTTTGAGCAGGCTGAACTAAGCACTCACAAACTGTCTTCCAAATGGGGGTTTCCACAAGTTTGCCAGCTTGTGCTGTTCCAGTCCCAGCTGTTGCTGCTGACTGTCAAACTGTAGAACTGATCTCTGTTTTTCTCTCTCTCTCTGAGAGAGAAAGCCTATTTGACTCTCTCTGCTTGCAAAACCACACAACCCTCTTAGAACAGCAAGTTCCACTCCAGACAGTCTGTGGCTCCGACAAGTTCTTTCATCTGTTGTTTTTTTGTAAACGACAATCCATTAGTGAAGTCTCTGGGGCACCCTCCAAAGCTCTTGCAAAAGCTCTGGGGCCAACATGTCTAGCATGAGCAGAGCTCCAGTATTTTAAATAAAATCTGTTTTAAAGTGTTTGAATGGGGCCTACACTAAAAAACCTGCCCCAATTTATCTCCCAAAAACATATCTACATACAAAACAAACACAACATAATCTGTCACAACACATACAGACAAACAATACATATGGAGGACAAGTATTCATCTATACAAACAATTAATTAAATAAATGAATATTGTTTCATGAATATGAGAGTCTCGGAGGGTTAGTGTGAGCAGTTCCTTTGGTCGTTCACATTCTCACTGCCCATGGGAAGAAGCTGTTCCTCAGCCTGGTGGTGCTGGCTCTGATCCTCCTGGATCTCTTCCCCAGTGGGAGCAGCTGAAAGATGCTGTGCATGGGGTCCTCTATGATTTTGCAAGCCTTCTTCAGCCAACACTCCCTGTAGATCATGTCAATGGAGGAGAAGAGGCGGGGGGGGGGTTATTTGCTTGGGGAGCCTCCAGTCATCCTCTCCGCCACTCTTATAGTCCTGTGGATTGACCTCCGATCCATTTCTCTGCAGCAACTGTACCCACACTGTGATACAGCCTGCCAGACACTCTTGTTAGGGCTCCTGTAGAAGGTTGACATAATGGTGGCCGGTAAAGGATGTGAAAGCTGATGAAGAAATATTACTTTGAGGCAGGCCAGCAGGGCTGTGAAAATGTAAAAGATTATTTTGTTACTTGAGATGTGATATAACAGGAGGTAGAGAAAAATGAAGCAAATTTTCCATGTGTTGTAGCCAGTTTCATGTTTAAAATGGGACCGATTTATCTGATGTGTAACATATGCTCTTACAACTCCCAGCTTCAAGTTTCAGTGTCAATGCCGATTGAACAGTATGAAGATTTTTTTTTTACATGGGGATAAAGTGAATAAAATGCATTTTTATAAGAAAATTTTTTGGGACCATATTTCTCATATTTAATCATATATATGGCCCATTATTTTTCTGCATTAAACCATTGAATTCTTTTATTTAAAAGTAAAAACCACGAGGCTGGAGAAACTCAGCAAGTCAAACCGTGTCCCTTTATGTAGCAAAGATAAAGATACAGAACCGACATTTTGGGCTTGAGGCCTACATCAAGGTGTGGACAAAATGTAGGCAGGCGTCCAAATAAAAATGGTGGCAGGGAGGGGCAGGGGGAGGAGCACAGTCCCATAGGGCAGGAGGTGATAGGTGATAAGGGTGGGGGGTAACAGCACCAAACAGGGGGAGGGGGGATGGCCAATTTAGCCCACTCCCTGCTTTCCCTCCCTCCCCATTCCTCTGTCTCCTTTCCTCCATCTCTCCACCCCTACCCTTTCCATTCACAGAGAGATCCCCCCTCCCCCTATTTTCTGCTGTGCCCTCCCTCCCTTCTCCACCTATTACCTTCTGCCTGTGGGACCATGCTCCTCCCCCTGCCCCTCTCCCCCACCATTTTGTTCGGGCACCTGCTGACATTTTATCCATACCTTGATGAAGGGCTCAAGCCTGAAATGTTGGTTCTACATCTTTACCTTTGCTACATTAAAGGACACTGACCTGCTGATTTTCTCCAGCGTCATGTGCTTTTACTTCAACCACAGTGTCGGCAGACGCTCGTGTTGTACTCTCGAATAGCTTTTTTTTCCCATGTTGTACTCTTGCCTTGGAGCCAGAGGAATGTGGGTTCAAATCCACACCAAGCCCTGATCTTTCACCGCTGATCCTTCAGTGCACGTGGTCGTTCACATTCTCACTGCCCATGGGAAGAAGCAGATGTGCCATCTTTGAGATTCCCACGGATGATGACCCTGCTTCCCAATACACAGTACTAAAACTTCCCCCACTCCCAATCTATTGCCACATTACTGTTTGTTGGAGCTTGCGGTGCACAAGTTGGTTCCTGTGGGTTTTTTTCCACATTAAAAAGTGACTATTTTTCAAAGGTTCTTCATTGGCTGTAAAGTGCTTTGGGATGTCAAAGAAAGGATGTGAAAAATAATATAGAAATTTGTAGGTGGAAAGTTCCCCCTTAAATCAGAAACAGAATTTATTGCCATGAACATGTTGTTTTGCGGCAGCGCAAACATTTCTATAAAACCCGCCTTACAAAATAAATAAAAATAGTGCACGAAAAGTCAAAGTGAGGCAGTGTCTGTGGTTCATTGATCATTCAAGATTCTGATGGTGGAGGGAAAGAAGCTGTCCTTGTGCCCGCTGAGTGCTCGTCTTTAGGCTCCTGTACCTCCTTCCTGATGGTGGCAGAGTGAAGAGGGCCTGGCCTGGGTGGTGAGGGTCCTTGAGGATTGGATTAAAGAGTTTTAACTCCAGTTTTATGCAATGAGATTTTCCTTTTATTTTCAGTTCCCATCAAAGGTATTAACCCTTTGTTTTACTTCACATGTTTATAGACCCATTCTATGTTACAAACTGTTTTTTCCTTTTATTGCAGATTCTCAGCATTTCAGAGTCTTCTTGACAGTAATAATTGATTTTTTTGCTTTTCAGCCAGTGTGTGGTATTGAGTTACTCCCATAGAACCATACACCACAGAAACAGGCCCTTCCAGTCTGTTACTCTGCCTAGTCATACTGTCCTTCCCCCAGTTCATATCCTTCCATCTTCAACTGCCCGTCGGCTGAACCTGACTTACAATTTGGACAAGTGTGTCTTCCGGACCACACGACTCGCGATTCTAGGTTGCATGGTGGAGAACGGGATAGTCATGCCAGATCCTGACTGCACGCGTCCCCTAATGGACTTACACCCGCCCCCCTCCCCCCCCCCCCCCCCCATACACAGAAAGTGCTCAAAAGTTGCCTGGGCCTTTTCTCATATTACGCCCAATGGGTTCCACACTACGCCGACAAGGCGCATCCTCTTATCAAGACCACCTTCTTTCCCCTCTCGACCGAAGCCAGAGTGGCTTTCGATCGAATCAAATCTGACATCACCGCTGCGACGCTGCACGCGATCGATGAGTCTGTCCCATTTCAAGTCGAGAGCGATGCATCTGACTTCGCCCTGGCAGCCACCTTGAACCAGGCCGGTCGGCCTGTAGCCTTCTTCTACAGAACCCTCCAGGGTCCAGAGAGTAGACATTCCTCGATCGAGAAGGAGGCCCAGCCCATAGTTGAAGCGGTGCTTCGTTGGAGACATTACCTCGGTGGGAGGCGCTTTACACTGTTGACTGATCAACGTGCGGTCTCCTTCATGTTCAGCAACACCCAGCGTGGTAAGATAAAAAAATAACAAAATCGCCAGATGGAGAATCGAACTCTCCACCTTTAACTATGACATCCTGTACCGGCCTGGTAAGCTCAACGACCCGCCTGACGCGCTCTCCAGGGGGATGTGCGCCAGCATACAGATGGACAGACTACAGAAACTCCATAAGGCACTCTGTCATCCAGGGGTCACTAGGTTTGCCTACTTAGTGAAGGCGCGCAACCTACCCTACACAGTCGAGGAGATCCGCTCCATGACCCGAGCCTGTTCGGTGTGCGCTGAATGCAAGCCCCAGTTCTTCCGTCCGGATAACTCCCACGTTATCAAAGCCACCCGCCCCTTTGAGCGTCTTAGCGTAGACTTTAAGGGGCCCCTATCGTCGACCAACCGTAATAACTGCATCCTTACGGCCATCGACGAGTACTCCTGCTTCCCGTTCGCTGTGCCCTGCCCAGACACCAGTGCCACCTCAGTGATACAGGCCCTTCACAGTATTTTCGCCATTTTCGGGTACCCCAATTCCATCCACAGTGATAGGGGGTCCTCATTCATGAGCGCAGAGCTGCAACAGTACCTTCTGGAGTGTGGTATCGCTTCAAGCAGGACCACCAGCTATAACCCACGCGGTAACGGCCAGGTCGAGAGGGAGAATGCCACTATATGGAGAGCGGTTACACTGGCTCTCCGGTCTAAAGGTCTCCCCACCTCTCACTGGCAGGAGGTTCACTGGCAGGAGGTTCTCACTAGTGCCTTACACTCCATCCGCTCCCTCCTATGTACCACAACAAATGCCATCCCCCACGAAAGGATGTTCCTTTTCCCGAGGAAATCCGAATCAGGAACCACTGTACCGGCATGGCTCACCGTCCCTGGCCCCATCCTTTTGCGACGCCACGTCCGGCACTCAAAGAACGACCCCTTGGTCGACCGAGTGACTCTACTCCACGCGAACCCGCATTACGCCTACGTTGAGTTCCCAGACGGGCGGTTCGATGCGGGACCTAGCTCAGGACGCAGTAGACCCAGCAAACCCCCCAACCCAACCTTCCCCAACTCTTTATTCCCCAGGCCCCATGCCGCAACAGAAGGATCAACAGCAAGCACCCCAACGACCCGGGCCACCCTGCTGACAATCTGGGGAATTGAGCGAAGGAGCGGTCGCACCCGACGAGCCCGCTGGCGACACCACTCCAGCGACCCCAATCCCGGCACCACGGCAGTCACGCCGGATGGTCAGACCCCCTGACCGCTACAGTCCTTAACCTACCCCTTCCTTTCATTCTCTCCCTCGTTTTTTTGTTTTTTTTCCAGGGTCAGTTCTCCAAGAAGGGGTGAATGTGATAGTACAGACCTATCACCAATGTATATAGTTACAGTATCTAGAGTATGTAATGACTGTGCTTACAGCGATTGGCTGAGAGCTTAGCCACGCCTACTGTCTGGGCCTTAAAGGGTTGTGTCCCTAACCAGGTCGGATCATTCCGGACTGGTCGGCCACCTGTGAAGAGCTCCTGTCTTTTGCTAATAAAAGCCTTGGTTTGGATCAACAAGTCTTTGGTTCTTTCGACGAGCTCTACAAACATTTCTCCATTTTACCTGCTAATACTACATTGAACTCCCTGGGGATATGTCACAACATTTTGGGATGGATGTCAATGCAAATGCTCTGGCTGTGGTGGGAAATGTGTTGGTGTTCTTTCACGAGTGCTCCGTCTAAACAAAAAGGAATATCTCCGATAGGGTAAGACTACATTATTTAACATGCTAGTTAGATGTAGGTTGAGCTATTTTTTAAAATCTGTGTGATGTTAACAGCAATCCTGTGGGATCTCACATTCAAGTTCATTGTCATCCCAATTGTACAAGAACAACCCGACGAAACAGCAATTTTCATGATTTTTCATTTACTGTTGTGATCGGGCAACTTGGCCTCTGACGTTCTCATGGACAGCTCCCATCTTAATATGATGTCACCTTCGTCATGCAAATAATTGTCTTTAAACATAATGGTGTCAGGTTAAATTGTTGATCCCGACATAAGATCAAATCTTACACAGAGGAATCAGCCTGGGCAATTCTCAGTCTAGAAAGGAATCAGACTTCCAACTCCTTGCACTGTCGGTAAGGACAGAGCAAGACTGGGGCTGTAAAACCGGCCGCATCTACTGTAACAAGCGAAGCCTCACTTACTCTCTGGGTGAAGCCTGCAGAGTGTCTGTAGTGACAATAACCACACCAGCAGTGCGAGTATAAGACAGCTTTAATAAACTAATATGTCCACTAAGAGGCCTTGTCTCTCTGCAAGACGAACCCGGAAAGCTAGACTGTAGCTCTGGGATGACCCCTGGTGACCTAGTGGTGTAATTACATATCACCACAGTGTCTTCTCGAGGAAGGTCGAGGGGGAAGAGAGAAGAAGGGCCAAGAAAGATTCAAGATTACTTCATTGTCATGTAATAAAACAGGTATAATATTACACAAAATTAGCTTGAGTCTGCCGTAAACCAGACAGATTCGCAGTCATCAGAAATTGCCTGGCACCCCTTACAGTCAGAGAAAGAGAAGCAAGAGTCCCCCCAGAGTCACCGAGTGTCAGTGGATTCGCCTCCGGCCCTCCCGTAGCCTCCAGTCAGCAGCCCAGGCTCCAGATCTGAACCTCCACTTCCAATTGTAATTGAACAGTAGAGCGGACTCAAGGAATTGAATTGACTGCCCCTGCTGTTCATTTGTATGAGTTTTGTTTTGTATGTATGGCAATATTACACCAAGGATGAACAATTAATTTTATAATTTAAAAGATCCCCATGAGATGGGGAAGACATGAATGGAAAATCTGCATTTGCACCATTATTGGAAACTCGCTATGTTTCTGTGTAAGAAACATCGAACTAGATGCAATTCTAAAATACCAATGAGAGACAAATTACCTAACACATCTTCATGAGAATAGATCTGCTTCTGATCTTGTTTTAACGGTAATTTCATCTGTACATTCCTAAAATAAAAAAAAAATGAAATTAGAATATAGTTTTAAATTCCATTTTTGTTGCTACTATTTGTTATTTTTGTGATATGAACGAAAAAAAGCGTCCCGAGACAAGAGTATAAAGGCGCGACAGAGAGATTGGAGCGGAACCTTTGTTCACGGCTCCCGAAGTGGGTGGGGTGGGGGGGGAGTTGGTTCCGTGACGGACCCCCTCAATGGCGGCTTCCATCGGCGGGGCGAAGACCGTGAGTTCGAAGTCGGAGAATGGCGAGGAGGAGCCCGGAGCAGCTCCCTACGGCAACTTCGCCAATTATTACCGGTTCAACCCCCCAGGAGAGAGGCTGCGATTGATACCGGCCGCCGATTTAGTGGCGGGATTCTCGGCGGGAGGAGGCGGAGTGGTGTCGCTGGCACTGGACGTGGGCTGCAACAGTGGGGTAGGCACCGGGCCCGAGGCCCGCCAAGAAACCAGTGGGCGCTTTCAAACTGCCATGAGCCGGGCATCTTGAACGGGTCCGACCGGGTCAGCGTCATCCAAAGTCAACCAGGTCCCTGCCCTACCTCGGAGGTTGTCAGGGAACCCAGTTAAACTTACCCAGGGCAGTTTGAACAGCCCAATGACCAACCCGGTTACTCCTGTGACGTCAGGGCTGATGTCACAGAGAATCCCCCCACCCCCCGGGTGAAGTGTCTGCAGTGATCAGGGAGAGGAAGGGGTCACTGCTAGGACCTGGGGTGGAGAAGTGGGGGGTGGGTGGTGGTGAGAGGTCACTGCCGTGAGGGGGAAAGACGAGGGCTACAATCTGGGGGGAAGTGAAGTCGCTGCCATGAGGGCAGAGATTGATGTTGTGGGGGGGGGGGGGGGGCAGGTTCCAGGATCAGTGGGAGATGAGGGGGGGTGGGTGGAGTGCATATGACAGTAGGAGGGAGACTGACAGCTGGTGGGGGAGGCTACTTTGCGTGACGCGTCACTTCCGTGTCATCGCAGGGGCAGGATCCCCCTTAAATTGCCAGGTTGGCAATTTACTGGGGCTATTCTTCCCCCCCCCCCCCCCCCCCCGCTTAAAAGGTGCTGCAAGCACCTTTACCCCACTAATCGCACCTGGGTCCCAGGTGAGCTACCCGAGTGCTGCAGCTTAAAAGCACCAATTGACTGGGCTATCTGTAAATAACGCTGGGCAGCAAATTGCATCAAAAGCTTTGCCTCCTGAACAAAAATTTGGAATTCTGATAGACAACTTCAAGCTGAACACAAGATAATTTCAGATTTGCTGGATCATGGAGGAAATTAAAGTAACTTTGATTGAATTTGGCACGTTTAATCACATCACGATGCTGACACATTGGGTTAGTTCAACTGACCTGCTGAGAAACCCAGGGTTTGCCTTGGTCACCAATTCTGCAACCAAAGTAGAGCTCATAGGCTTTCTTAATAAGTGCAGTCACGCTGCACCTTTGAGCCTTAATTGCATACTTGCCACAAAAGTGGCAGAGTGCATTGCAGCTGTTCAAGATTTAATTTATTTTCATGTAGTGACGACAGCACAATATGTGGAATTTTTTTTCTGCCTGCTGTAAGGCAGATAGACTTGTCATCAGCAGAAATTGCTTGAAGAACCTTTTACAGTCAGAGAAAGAGTAGCAAGAGTTCCCTCAAATCACCATCAGTGGATCTGCCTCCAGCAGCCCCCACAGCCACACAAACCTTCATCAGCCCAAGCTCCAGGTATGAACCTCTGACACAATCAGGAACCCTTCAGTGCCCTCTGCATCCCAGTTCTGATATGTGGTACCCCTTAAGCCAATCTGCAGCCTGGTGTGAATCCCTCGATTGCTGTCGCCCACAGCTTGAGTGGGTTCCTCGCCTCGAGTCACCAACAGCCTGCTGTCTCTGTTTCTTCAACTGCAGAAACCCTCACTGGTCTGCCACCATGGTCCCTGTCCCATGGGTTGTCGCGTCTGCTTCTCATTCTCAAACAGGATAATAATCTTATTTTATGGTGCCCTGTGCCAGTTGTCTGCTTCCTTGGCGTCTGTAACCCCTCGTGGCTGCTGCCAATCATACATAGGTGCCACCTCGGGTGCAGACCCTCTGGTTGCACTATTTTTAAATAAATCCACCCCCTTCATTTACAGGCCATTTAAAGGAGCTGACGCTAGTTGGGACTCCATGGGAACACTGAATCCGCTCCCCGCGAAATTGACAAGATACTTCTGCTGTATTTAATCTTCCTGAAGACCGTAAACAGTAAGCAGATGTTAAGTACACTCAGTGTGCTTTTGCCTGAAGAACGTGTGCATCAACAGGCATTTGATCAATATCAATGTGACAGGAAATCTCAAAAGCAGTACATGATAGGAAAATCTGAAGTTGATTTTAATGATTAGCAGCCCAAAATTTATAAAATACACCCAAAAGTGTTCAGGAAGTAAAATATTTGTCGTCCAGTTGTCCATTTTGGATCACACCTCCGCAAGGTGGAGTGAGTTGACCATTACCCCTGTTTAGTGCCACCAATTCTGGCAATTAAATCAGTCGTGGCTTTAATATCTTAAATATTGCAGGAAGTTCACGGTCCACTTTCCTAGTGTCTTACTGATGGCCTCTTAACGGTATTGTTGCCAGCTTTGTTTAAATCACGAACTCTGACTGTTTCCTGTACCATCATTCATCAGTAGTTGCAGTTTTGACTTGTCTTCATTTGACCTCCCACCCTTGATTGCTGCTGAATTTCACAAATTCAGTTCAGCCAAGGGCAAAAATCTGCCTCTTCTCATAAGATTTTGTATTTCACTGAAATCCTGACAGCAGAATTGGTGTCGGAGACACATTGGAATTGTCCAAGATTGAACTGCAAGTCTGATGCCTGTTTACCTGCTGATCTGCAGGTGAGGGTGACTTTGCAGATCAGTGTTTTGTTTTTAATGTTTAATGGCAATGAGTATCCAACTTGTTTTGAGTGATGGTGTTTATTGGAAATCTGTTAAGTTATTTTGATTTGATGGTTGAAAGCAATCCACGTGACCTTGTTTCAGTATGTGCTGCTCATTTCCTTGTAGTTTCAACAGCATCCACTCTTGCACAATTTTGAGGCCTTTTGGCCCATGAAGCTTGTATTTCTAAATTTTAAATGTTGACGTGCAGCACAGTAACAGGCCATTTCAGCCCATGATCCCGTGACACCCAATTAACCTACACCCCCAGGCACTTCGAATTTCTTTTGAAGAGAATCACTTTGTGATCTCCTTTCACTGCAATTTGAGTTATCGAACATATTCCTTATTTTATTGGGCAACATTTCAAATCCTCAACGAACGTTGCTAATTAAATTTTCATCCTTCAATTGTGTTCCTTTTGGATGCTAGTACTGGGAACCAGAGCTCTTGTTCAGCTTTCATTCAGTGTTTGGGCATTGCTAGGTAAGTTTACAAACCAATGAGGAGTTGTGTTCTGGCCCTTGTAAAAACATACCAAAATGCTGGAGGAACTTAGCCAGTCTTGTAGCATCCATAGTGTTGATGTTTTGAGCCTGAGCCCTTCTTCAAGGAACAAGCAAAGTTTTACGACAATCACAGTGTCTGCAGACTTTCATGTTTCACTGTGTTCTGGTCCTTCCATTTTCCTGCATTTTCATAATTTTTCTGTACTGAGGCTGTTTTACAGGTAGTTCTGATCTTTTTTGTAGGGACTACCTAATCCTTTTCATACAATTTGTGTAATGAGAAAGGAACTTTTGCTCTCCTGTAAAATGACTGAAATGTAGAATATTTCACTCCTTGCCTGTCATGCATTCCTGAATTAAATGTACCTCTATTTTTGTTGACTCTGTACTTCACCATTTCTCTTCCATAGAACATTACAGCACTAGAAAAGCCAAAGGGCCTGTTTCTGTCTGTGCCGAGCTATTATTCTGCCTCGTCCCACTCTGCACCCAGTCCATAGCTGTCCATCCCCCTCCCATCCATGTGACTGTCTAAATTCTTCTTAAATGTTAAAATTGAGCCCACGTTCACCACTTCAGCTGACAACTCGTTCTGCACTCCCACCACTCACTTCATGAAGAAGTTTCCCCTCACGTTCCAACTAAACTTTTCATCTTTCAATCTTGCCCATGTCCTCTGGGTTGTATCTCACCTACCCTCGGTGGAAAAAGCCTATCTATATTTATAGTCTATACCCCTCATAATTTTAAATACCTCTATCAAATCTCTCATTCTTTGACACACCAGGGCATAAAGTGGTAACCTGATTAGCCTTTCCCTGTAACTCAGTTCCTGTGCTATTTACTTGTTCCTCCTGCAAGTTGCCTGTGACTAAGCCAGTGGTTCTCAAGCTTTTCCTTTCCATTCACAGACCACTTTAAGTAATCCTTATGCCATTGGTGCTCTGTGATTAGTAAGGGATTGCTTAAGGTGGTCTGTGAGTGGGAAGGGAAGGTTGAGAACCACTGCACTGGACAATGAGGATTTGCTTCCCGAACAATTTTGGGTGTATTTTATGGATTTTGAGCTGCTGATCATGAAAATAATCTTAAAATTTTCCTATCCTGTAGCATTTATTAGATATGACCTGTTTTTGTAATTTCCTGCCCTATTTTAAGTCGACCAGTATATTGCCCACAAAGCCAGCTGTTTTGGTCAGTCCCATCCTGCCTGGGCATGCACTCAAGTGCAGGTACTACGCAAATTTTGATTTGGGCCTTGGCATGCTTGGTGAGGATAGATGCAGACAAGCTATAATAACAGCTCACATAAACAGATGCTGTGCATGACATTGATATAGATTGAACTCATGTTATTCAGGCAATAGCAGAGTGGGTGTACTTAACAGCATTTATTGTCTTCAGGAAGATTCAATACAGCAGAAATGTCTCGTCAATGTCGCAACAGCTGCGATAC
Source organism: Narcine bancroftii (assembly GCF_036971445.1). Classification (NCBI taxonomy): domain Eukaryota; kingdom Metazoa; phylum Chordata; class Chondrichthyes; order Torpediniformes; family Narcinidae; genus Narcine; species Narcine bancroftii. The sequence continues at coordinate 66,257,564 of NC_091480.1, read as the reverse complement.
ATTCTGGTACATTTGTGGTGAGTATATGTTTAAGGCTCAAAGACGCAGCATGACTGCACTTATTGAGAGCCTATGAGCTCTACTTTGGTTGTAAAATTGGTGACCCAGACAAACCCTGGGCTCCTCACATTTGTTGTGCAACAGGTGCTGTCAACCTGAGAGCTTGGCTCGGTAGCATTCTGATTAACCAGGCTAAATTCTATAAAAGTTGATGTTTCTCCAATTTCTGACGTGATGCAGCAAATCTGAAAATATCTTTGTGTTCAGCTTGAAGTTGTCCATCATAATCCCCAATTTTTTTTCCAGAAGGCAAACCTTTTGTGGGGGGGGGGGCGAAATTGTTATCCAATCAATGCACTCAAAATGTGTTTTGGGGGTATCTTTTAGTTTGGAAATGCAAGTTATTCTTGTGTCTGCAACATACCTGGTTTTATGGCTCCCAGGTGTTCTGTTGTAAATGTCCTTTGATTCCAATTCACAAGTGAATGACTGCCCAAATATCTTCCCTCAGGATTTCAGTGTTGCCATATACAAGCACCTTTGTGAGATGAAACAAAACCTGAAACTACTCAGCTGTGACATTGATGCTGACCTGATTCAACGAGCCACCGAATCCAATCCCTATGCTGAATCCATCTTGTATGTCACTTTGGATATAATGGACCCGGCTTCTCGAGAGGCAGTGTTAAAGCCCTACTTGGACAAATGGCATTGCACGTCCTTTGATATTTGCTTTTGCATGTCTGTGACAATGTGGATCCATCTCCATCATGGTGACCAGGGGCTGTTGGATTTCCTCCTTTGTCTATCGCGACTTTGCAAGACTTTGCTGATTGAGCCGCAGCCCTGGAAGTGCTACCGGTCTGCAGCACGCAGACTGCGCAAGCTGGGCAAAAGCAAGTTTGACCACTTCAAAACTCTCTCCATTAAAGGAGACGTGGCCCAGAAGATCCATGAGTTCCTGATAACTGATTGTAACATGGAGCTCGTCCAGTGTTTTGGTAACACTAATTGGAACAGGAGTTTACTGCTGTTTAAAAAATGTTCCTTGAGCTGAAAACGTGTAATTAATGTTCAACTTTGAACTGTTAAAATTAAAGTTTTTTTTAAAATTTCACATGAAGCTTGGTCTCTTCTGTGTGTATGAAAATATTTGTGGTTGTGAATGAATTTGTCATTGAAACTGAGGCTCTTGTTTGAATGCATCACAACATGGGCAGATGGTGTTTCTCTCTACACTGGTTCAACAAAAATCCTTGAGCTTGTGTGTTTTCAGAGTGATTGGGCCAGCCTGTGAAGGTGATTTGACCTCTTCCCATGTCTTCCAATTTTCCCCTTCCCATTAACCGACCATAGAAATTTGATCAGTGAATATTATTTGAATCTGTTCCAAATTATGGGTGGCATGGTTGGTTAACGCAATATCATTACAGTGATCGGGACCAGGGTTCGAATCCTGCGCTGTTTGTACGTTCTCCCCGTGTCTGCGTGGGATCCCCCTCCCCCTGGGGGTTCCAGTTTCCTCCCTCTTCAAAAACATACAGGGGCTATAGGTCAATTGTGGTATTTGGGTGGCACGGACTCGTGGGCTGAAAGGGCCTGTTACCGTGCTGTACGGCTACATTTAAAATTATTCACCCCCTCAAAAACATCCTGTCAGGTTCAAGTTCCATCTTCACGGTTCAGCTGGCTTCTCTTGTATTTTTTTTCTCTCTCTGCATCTATTGGTCCAAAGCCTTTTGGAATTGTTGTTTTTCCCAAATTTTCCTGACCGAATGTTTATTCTGAACAGGTATTTTTTCAAGTTCTCTGTTGTTAGTATCCAAACTGCAATAACCTGAAGTATTTTTTGAAGCATTAGTAACATTAGTTTATCTTGGAGGTTTTAAAATAAAAGTCTATTTTAACCATACTGATTATAAACTTGCCACTTTAGTGTACAGCAGTCCTCTGTCACATGTTCCTTCCTGCCTCAGCTGTAATGTTACCCAGTCAATTTAAATTTCACTTCTGGGACTGGGTACTTTCCAGACTGTGAGTGCAGTGCTGAGGATGTGTTTTTTTTTAAAAAGTACTTTATTTACAATAAATTATTTACAAACAAAAAAAACATCTTTTTACACCCATAGTGTCAGTCATATCTATACATTCTCAACAAAGTACATTGTTGTTCTCAATACCCTGTGGTCCCTTGTCATTTCTCCTTTTTTCTGCTACCCTTTGTTGTTTGAGGGACTTCCCCTTTGTCTCAGCTCCTCAGTGCCCTTGCATTAACGAGGATTAAACAAAGATCTCTACCTTCTGTACCTTCAGATAGGTTGGTTATTTAAAGCTGAACAGGTACTTGTCTGAAAGCTTTGGGCAGCTTTCATGCCCTCTGAGAATATTATCTGGTCATTATCACCTGTGAGTCCTTGTAGCACATTAATTTCTAATAGTGAAGCTTTATCTGACCTTTTCGATGAATAATCTAAAAATTTAACATTAAGAGTTTTTGGGTTGGAAATTCAAGCTGTCGGTGGAACAAAATATCAACAGGCACAGGGTGATGAAACTTGGAGGGTGCTGGTTGAAGGTTGTCACTGATGTAGGGAATCAATTTGAGGGATTTAAAGGCAAGTTTTGGTTTTAAGTTGGTGGGCTTTGCAGGGTGAGACATCAAAGTAAAATGAACACAAGTGACTTGACCCTTGATGGTTGATGTGGGTTGGGATACAGGTGGTGGAATCTTGGAGGCTGCCCAGCCACATCTTGGAATAGGTATGGCTGGAGGTAATTTGGGCTTGGAAGGGTTTCTTTCTCATAAAATACCTCTTGTGCAAAGAGATAACTGGTTCTCTAACATTCACGCAGCTGTGTAAAGGTTATGATTTGCAGAGTATGGGATTACAATGAAAAGGTAAATCAATTGGTAAAAGAAAAGGCAGTGTGAAGAGCACTGAGGTTCATTCTGGATCCAGATGGCTGAAGGTGGTGTGGGGGGAGGGGGAAGAAACTGTCTTTAAGCCTGTTGGTGCATGCTTTCACGTTCTCAAGCCTTCTCCCAGATGGGAGAAGAGTGTGTGCCTGGGGTGTGATGACTCCTTCACTAATTTTGGCTGCCTGTCTAAGGCACTGGAAGATGGAATCTGGGGAGGGAAGTTTGTATGATTTTCTGAGCTGCATTCACTGCCTTCTGTAGCTTCTGATCTTGAGCAGCTCCTGTACCATGTTGGGATGCAACAGCAAGGATGCTTTTGAGAGGTTTAGTGGGAATGGGAGTTGTCACGGAATTCTGGAGCTATGCAGGAAACTTGCCACTCAAAATAATCTCTAGATTTGACAACCATTTGCAGCCTGTTGTCTCAGTAGGTTATTATGGTGTCTGTAGAATTACACATTTCCATCATTTGTTTGTTCCACGCAATGGGACTTGGCAGATAAACACCATGAAATTATTTGAGATTGACCTGACAGCAGTCAAGTTTATTATCATCTGATTGTACAAGTACAACCCAACAAAACAGTGTTCTCTGGTCCTCTGTGCAAAACATCCTGACACACACCTAGACATAGCATGTATGCCTGTGGGAAGTTGTTCCTCAGCCTGGTGGTGCTGTCTCTGATACTCATGTATCTCTACCCCCCCCACCCCCCCCCCCCGCACAAGATCAACTGAAAGATGCTGTATGCAGGGTGGAAGGGGTCTTTGATTTTTTTGAACAATGATCATGTTGACTGGGGGAAGGGAGGGGAAAGGAGACTCCAGTAATCATCTCTGCCACTCTTATGGTCCTGTGGATTGACCACCATTTCAATTCTCTGCAGCAACTGTACCCACGCTATGTGATGCAGCCGGCCTGGACTCTCTTGATAGAGCTCCGGATTGGTTGACATGATGGTGGCCGGTATCCTTACCCGCTTCAGTCTTCTCAGGAAGTGCAGTCGCTGTTGCACCTTCTTGACAAGTGAGATTTTGAGTGTCCACGATAGGTCACTAGTTAAGTGAACTCCAAGAAACTTGGTGTCTCCACTCTCTCCACTAGAGTTGTTGATGTGTAGTGGAGGGTGGTTGTTCCCGGTCCTCCTGAAGTCCATGATCCTCTCCCCCATCTTGTCCATGTTGAAACTCTTGCACCATTTCATGAGATTCTCGAGTATGACTCATTTTTGTTGCTGATAAGGCCAACTACTGTTATCATCTGCAAACTTGATGACTGAATCACCAGATCCAAGAGTGTCATTGGTCAGACGTGTGAACAGGAGGGGGCTGAGCATGACGGTGCTTGATGTTCTGCCGACCCGGACAGACTGTGGTCTTGATTTGAGATTGATATGACATCAATCAGAAATGGGAAGATAGAGAAGGGGCGAGAGGGGCGTGGGTGGGGAAAGCCCTGAGTTGGAGATTCCAAGAGGAAGTTGAATGTTGGAGAGATTGGAAAGGCTCTGCAGTAGTGGGGGGTGTTGGGACTGCTTGCTGAAGAAAAAGGCATGGTGAGGCTTGATCCATGCTAATTGTTGTACAGATCAATACCACAAGGTGTCATTGGTGTGCCATATTACACTTCTGTGGGGAGTTGCCCATTGATTGGTTCTTGCCAAAAAAAATTTCACTCCACCTCCTCACACCCTTTTCTCTGTATGGATTGTGACAATTTTGGATAGAGTTTGGAACAGATAAGTGAAGAAATATGGTAGGGAGGTAATGGATAATATAAGGATTAATGAGGAGGTAGTGTTGGATCTATTAAAATAGATCAAGGTGGATAAATCTCCAGGTCCTGACAAAATATTCCCTAGGAGCCTGAGGGAGGTTGGTGAACAAATAGTGGAAGCATTGACAGAAAGATTTAAAATATCACTGGCCACAGGGGAAGTGCCGGGGGACTGGAGGGTGGCTCATGTCGTTCCGCTGTTCAAAAAAGGATCCAAAAGTAAACCTGGTAATTATAGGCCTGTAAGTCTGACGTTGGTGGTGGTTAAATTAATGGAAAGTGTTCTTAAAGATGGTATATACAACTATTTGGAAGGATAGGGATTGATTTGGAGTCATCAGCATGGTTTTGTATGGGGCAGGTAATGTCTAACAAATCTTAGTTTTTCGAGGTGGTTACTAAAAAGGTTGATGAAGGAAGGATGTGGATGTTGTCTATTTGGACTTTAGTAAGGCTTTTGATAACGTTCCCCATAAGAGGTTAGTAAGGAAGGTGGAAGCATTAGGGGTTAATGAAGTAGTGAAATGGATTCAACAATGGTTGGATGGGAGATGCCAGAGAGTAGTGGTGGAAAATTGTTTGTTGAATTGGAGGCCGGCGTTGAGTGGATTTGCCTCAGGGTCCACTGCTGTTTGTCATGTATATTAACGATCTAGATGATAGGATGGCAAATTGGATTAGTAAATTTGCAGATGATACAAAGGTTGGCAGTGTTGTGGACAGTGAGGAAGATTATCAAAGCTTACAGGGTGATATAGGACAGTTGGAAGAGTGGGCTGAAAGATGGCAGATGGAGTTTAATACTGATAAATGTGAGATTCTTCATCTTGGTAGGACTAATCAAAATAGGACACACATTAAATGGTAGACAATTGATGAGTGCAGTGGAACAACAGGATTTGGGAGTCATGGTATATATTTCTTTGAAAGTTGAATCACATGTAGATAGGGTGGTGAAGAAGGCATTTAGTATGTTGGCCTTCATAAATCAGAGTATAAAATACAGGAGTTTGGATGTTATGTTGAAATTGTATAAGGCATCGGTGAGGCCAAATTTGGAATATTGTGTGCAGTTTTGGTTGTTGAATTACAGCAAGGATATGAACAGTATAGAGAGAATGCAGAGGAGGTTTATGAGAATGTTTCTGGGGTTTCAGGGTTTGAGTTACAGGGAAAGGTTGAGCAGGCTGGAACTTTATTTCTTGGAGTTTAGAAGGTTGAGAGGTGATTTGATAGAGGTATTCAAAATTATGAGGGGGACAGATAGTCAATGTGGACAGGGTTTTTCCACTGAAAGTGGGGGAGATTCAAACAAGAGGGCATGGATTGAGGGTAAAAGAGGAAAGTTTAGGGGAAATTTCTTCATGCAGAGGGTGATGGGGGTGTGGAATAAACTTCCAGAAGAGGTGGTAGAAGTGAGGTCGATGTTAATATTTAAGGAAATGTTGGATAGGTATACAGATGGGAAAGGTATGGAGGGTTATGGGCTGAATGTGGGCCAGTGGGACTAGGTGGGAGAAAATGTTCAGCATGGACTAGTAGGGCTGAACTGGCCTGTTTCTGTGCTGTAAATAGTTAAGTCACTGAAGTTAAATTTTCACAGGATCCAATGCTGTTTTTACTGGGTAATATTTCAGGGATAAGACCAAAATTGAAACTGAATTTGAATCAAAAAGAATTGGTAAAAATTGCATTAGCAGTTGCAAGAAAATGTATAGCAGTGACATGGAAATCGGATTCTCATTTGGGTTTGGAAAGATGGCCACAGAAATTCAAAGCTGTTTAAATTTTTTTTAATTTTATTTATTCGTTCAAAAATCAAATAATATATGACATATACAGCAATTAAACATGAACCTTTTCTATATATATATATATATATATATATATATAATATAAAAAAAAGATCCCCCCCCTTCAGCCAACTCTCCTAAGGAGAGCCATAAAGAAAGAAAAAAAGAAAAAATATTAAAGAAAAATTAAATATACATAAAGATCTAATCAATGTAGATTGAAATGTAAATAATCTGAATATAACAGCCACTTATTAATAAAAAAATTATAATTATCACGCAAAACATACGTAATTTTTTCCATGATTAAACAATATTTCATCTCATTCTGCCATCTATTAATATCAATCATATTTTTATCTTTCCACATACTAGCAATACATTTTTTCGCTACGGATAAAGCTAAATATACAAAAGCAAGCTGAAACTTATCTAATCCCAAGCCTTTCAGAAGTTGCAAACTACCCAATAAAAATACTGTTGGATCTAAAACTATTTTAATCTTGTCCAGATATTCTAAAAACGATTGAATTTTCTTCCAAAAATATTGTATATGTATACATGATCAAACAGCATGAAAAAAATGTTCCATCCATATCACCACATCTAAAACACAAATCTGATTCATTAAAACCATATTTTTTTTAATTTTTCAGGTGTCAAATATAATTGATGTTAAAAAAAAATGTAATTAATCATTGCATAATGTGCATTTATCATTCTAGTTACACTCTCATAACAGATATCTAACCAATCCTCTTCAGAAAAAGTAAAACCAATATCTCCTTCCCATTTAATTTTAGATCTATCCCAACCCTTTTTATCCATACCATCCTGTAATATTTGATACATAAATGAAATATAACCCTTCTCTGGTACCTTCATAAGGGAAGTCTCAAATTTAGTCATTTTAGGTAAAATCATATTTCTACCAAACATACATTTTACCAAAGATCGAATTTGATAATAAAGAAATAAAGAATTCCAAAGCCTTTTAATTCTTAAGACACATCTAACTTGAGGAATAAATATGATACATTTTTGAAAATTTGGTGCCCATATTTACATATTGTAGGTATAAATTTATAAATGGCTTTCCCTAAACCTTGTTAACTCCTTAGAATAAACAAGCAAATGAGACTGGAAAAAGGTTAGAATCGAGTGAAAGGTGGAGATCCCTTGACAACCAGGTCTGTGATTTTTTTTTTTCTTTCTTTACTAATTGTTCTTTTTTCTTCTTCCTTTTCTATCCTTATTGGATCATCTTTTTACTTGCGGGGGGGGGGAATTGGTGGGGTTTTTTATTTTCTATTTTTGGGGGATTTATAAAACCATCATGTATAATAATTGATGTGATTACATGATTATTATATTTTGTATTTTGACATGAATAAATGTATGGAAAATTTAAATAAAATATTCCCAAAAAAATCATCAGAGATGTCCTCCTCCTTCAAATAGTGTGGCTTCCCCTCAACTGCCATCAACTCTGCCCTTACCCACATATCCTCCATTACTCACATATCTGCCCTGGCCCCCTCTGCCCCCAACAAGGACTGGATTTTCCCCCTTGTCCTCACCTACCACCCCACCAGCCTCTGCATCCAACACATCCTCCTCTGCCATTTTTTCCACCTAGTACACAATCCCACCACTAGACCCATGCTCCCCTCTCCGCCTTCAGCAGGGACCGCTCCCTCCATGACTGCCTCATCCACTCCTCCCGTCCCACCAATTGTCCCCTTTGGGACCTACCCCTGTGATCTTGGAGTGCCACACCTCCTCCCTCACCACCATTCAGGGCCCCCAACCCTCCTTCCAAGTGAATCAGCACTTGTGAATCTGCAGGGGTCGTTGACTGCATCTGGTGCTCCCGCTGTATCCTCTGCAGTGTAGAGAATGGGCGCAGACTTTTAAGAAAAATTTGGACAGGTGAATGAATGGGCGGGATATGGCCCAGGTGCAAGTCAGTTGGACTAGGAGGATTATAGTTCAGCACAGACTGAAAGGGCCTGTATCTGTGGTTCAGATTGGGAGATGGCTTCATTGAGCACCTCTGCTCTGTCCACTACAACAGTGGGCATCTCCCAGTGGCTGTCCATTTCCATTCCCCATTCCATTCCCTTGCTGACGTGCCTGTCCATGGTCTCGTGCACTGAGACCACCCGCAAATTGGAGGAACAACACCTCATCTTGCATCTGGGCACCCTCCAACCGGATGGCATTATCGTTGACCTCTCTGATTTCTGTTTGCCACCCCCACCCCCCCAACTGTCTTTCCTTTCCCTACCCTCACATCTCCTTTCCTCCAGCTCTGCATTCACAGAGCTACATCTTCCCCCCCCCCCCCCCCACCCCACCTCTACTGATCAATTCTCACCTTTCCTCTCCTTCCCTCCTATCCAAGTGCACCTATGACCTCTTGGCCTGCGCTCCTCCCTTTGCCCCTTCATCCCTCCTCTCTTCCCCCCACCCCTCCCCACCACCATTTAATCCAGGCGCCTGTCTGCTTTTCGCTCCTTGAAGAAGGGCTCAAGCCTGAACTGTTGGTGATCTATTTTAACCTACAGTGGATGCTGCGAGTCAGGCCAACTTCTTCCAGCATTTCATGTAAAACACGAAAATCTGCAGACACTGTTGTTGAAGTAAAAGCACAACGCTGGAGAAACTCAGCAGGTCAAACAGCATTCTTTATGTAGCAAAGATAAAGATACAGAACCAACGCTTCGGTCTTGAGCCCTTCATCAAGGTGTGGACAAAAATTTGCTCCGGCATTTCCATGTTTTAACTACAATTGCGGAGTCTGCAGACTTTAATCTTTGACCTCCTGCAGCTATTATCATGGGAATTGATCAATAATGGCTGGTCGACCTTGGAGTTAAATTTTGACTCTCATTTGATCTTTTCTGGTTACCTCTAAACTTTTTTTATTTCACGGGAGATGGCAGTTTCATGATTTATTTTTGCAGAAATGCCATTTATTTGAGCCTTCAACACGTAGGAGTGGAGATTGAAAGGAGAATCTGGTGGTTTGGGGAGTGGCCAGTATCATTGTTTATGCTCATTTGAGCAAATTTTGGCAGGTGTTTCTTTTTCCCCACCCAAGCCTCTCATGTGTTTTGTGGCAATTTACAACAGTGAATTGATTTTTGGAAGGTAAAGTAAAAATAACTGCTGAGTGTCCTAGAAACTGGCCCTTTAGCCGAGGGAGTTGGTGCTGACCATTGAGCACCCATCTACTCTCCCTATGTTTGAACACCAAAGTCCGTGTCACCCAAATTACACCCTATTAACCTACACCCCCTCCCCCAGCAGTACATTTTGAATGGTGGGAGGAAACCGGAGCCCCCGGGGAAAACCCACGCAAGCACGGGGAGAACATACAAACAGACAGTGTGGGATTTGAACCCTGGCCCCGATCACTGGCGCTGTCACAGCGTTGACTGCTACATGAACCATGTCGGTCCTTGTTGAAATGTTGCTTGCAGTTATGCAAAATAACATTCAACCATTCTCATTGACAGTGTCCCGCACAGAAGCCAAGAAATTAATAAAACGTTGATCGAGGGATTTGTGCTGAGGAAATCCCATTCTGAGTTGAACTTTTATTGGGGCTGTTGCAGAATATAGCTGGCCTGGCTTTACCTGGCTGGAGTTTACCAGAGCAGTCCACCGGAAGCTATAATTGTAAATTATTTTTAAAAGTGATTGATCTGCATATCACATGATAATATTTTCCAAGATTTGCTGGACAAAATTTGGCATGAAGTCACAGAATGAGTCTGGGGAGGTGGCGCGTGGTGGGGGTGGAAACTGGAGAAGTCGATCTGTTGGGAGGGTCCCCAAGCCTGCTATTTGCTCATACAGGAACAACACCTTGCAATCCGCCTGGGCAGCCTCCAACCAGATGGCATTAATGTCGACCTCCTGTTTCTATTAGCCCCCCCCTCCCACCCCCATTCTCTCTCATTCCCTGTCCCTATGTCTCCTTTCCTCCAGCTACCCACCCCCTTGGGTCTCTCTTGTTCCTCATCCCTCTGTCTCCTTTTCTGCAGTTCTGCATTCACAGAACCTCTCCGCTCCTGGCCGGCTGTGTCACCATGCGGTGCGGTTGCTGCAGGGAAATGGATCAGAGGTCTATAGGAGTGGCAGAGAGGATCACTGGACTCTCCCCTCCTCGATGTGATCTACAGGGATTGTTGTCTGAAGAGGGTGCACACAGCATCTTTCAGCCGCTCCCGTCGGGGAAGTGATCCAGGAGGATTGGAGCCAGAAGCACCAGGCTGAGGAACAGTTTCTTCCCACGGGCAGTGAGAATGCTGAACGACCAAAGGGACTGCTCACACTGACCCTCCCAGACTTTCATATTCATGAATCAATATTTATTTGTACAGACGAAATACTTGTCCTGCATGTGTGTCTGTATCTGTGTTATGTCTGCGTGATTTGCACTGAGGACTGGAGAACACTGTTTCATCTGGTGATACTTGTGCAATCGGATCACAATAAACTTGACTTGACTTTTGCTTTAGGAATGTCCTGGTACACCCACATCCCATGCTTAGTTCTCAAGTAAAAATGTCATCAGTTTCTCTTGTCATTAAATTTGCTAAATGGTGAATTTTATTTGAAGTTGTCAGCAAAACCTTTGAAAGGAGGATTAGTGCTGTTTTTTTTGTACCACTCCAGCATTTTGTATTGTTCATGGGAGTAATGTTGACATCATCCAACAATTACCAATTTAAGTAGGATTGGCCAGATTTTCTGCTTGCCTGGTGATTTCTCCTCTGCTGTTCCTCGCAAGGCACATTTCTGTTTCAAGATTATGCCTTACAGTGGCAGCTCTGGCTGGAATTATCAAATATTCCCATTCCTAAGTATCAACCCCACAACCATAGAATCGCCATCAGATTCCTGAATGATCAATGAACCATGGACATGGACTTACCTTGAGTTTTCATGCACTATTTTTATTTATTGTTGTAAGGTGGTTTATAGAAATGTTAGCCCTGTGACGATGCTGCAAAACAATAAATTTTGTGACAATAAATTCTGATTTCTTCTGCTGAAACCTGTCTGGTCTTGTCCACTGGAGTGGGCACTGGCAATGGCTGATGTGTCCTTTCAGGGTCAGCCTGACTTCATGTTCTGCTCACTCTCGGACTTTCGGAAGACTCAGAGCACCCCTCCATCCCCTCTTGGTGAGCCTCATCCACTCTGTTCCAGTTCTGGTCTTGAGTGGTTCAAAGCTCCTTTCCATTGCTGTTCAGGCAGTTGCCATCCCATCTCCCTTTTAAATCCTGTCTGCATGGAGCTGTACTGCAGTATGACATTTCAACCCAAAATGTGCTGTTCCAGCCTTTGCTGCAGCTTACTTAACAAACTTTGTTTTGCAGATGGGTGCTCCAGGTGAGTGAGAACATTTATTTTATCAATACAAGCAGCTGTGGGGTTTCTGATTAATGAAGGGGAATGTGAATTAACCCAAAGAGTTTTCAATAATGGGAAACTGAGGAGGGAGCCAAATGAGCTGAACTATAGACCAGAAGCTTCAGAGTCAACCCCGGATTCACGTTTCTCGAGAATGCAGGGAGCTCCGACCTAATTGTAGCCCTTAGCACCTTCTTGCTTTGTTTCTTCCCCTTCAAAATCTCTTGGATGTGTGCCAGTCACATTTAGTTCTGCAACATTTACGTTAATTCCTCCTTGTATATCCCAGCATAGATCCATGTAACCAATCCCTTTGTGTTTTGGCTGACCAAAACAGCCCACCATACACCAGGGCTGGGTTGAGCAATTTGGGCCTGATTAATTTTTTTCCCCCTCTGCACAGCAGTCTTTGTTGTGCAGAGATGATGCTCTTGCGTGACGTGAGAGTTTATTGACGTACACAGTGTGCAGATGCTCAGAAATTCTCACTTGCTACAGCCAAGCAGGGGCATTTAAAATAAATGGAGAAGAGATGAAGGACAATTTTTTTTTCACCCAGAAGGTGATGGAACTTGATGCCTGAAAGGATGAACATAGAATACTGCAGCACAATCCAGGCCCTTCAGCCCTCGATACAGTGCTGACTCATGTATTCCTTTTTTAAAAAAAGCATCCTCCCTACCCTGTAACCCTCGATCTGTGCAGGGATTTGTAGGTTAATTGGGTGGAAGCACATTTAGCCCTATATAGGCTCCAAATTTGGACAAAGGTAAATATTTTCTTTTCAGGAAGCAAACCCTTTGAAAAAAATTTGTCCTCTGGTGTTATGTGACCTCAAGGAGTCGCCTCATCAAACTTTCGCCTCCGAGGGACAAGGCACCAGAGGTGGGAAGGAGAAATGGCTGCCTTTCATGGTGCCCCATCCAGCCAAGCTTTTGGGTTGTAGCGTTGACTCTCCAGTCTAGCCATGTGGGAACATTTGTCCCCCATTGTCAGGGAATGTCTGGGGCCATAAGATGGCCAACGGGACTTCATTTGTGTTAGGTTTGTGTCTGAGCAGTAATCCGTCAGGACCCATCCTGGGGCACAGAATCAGCCACACGGCCCCCTTTTCCTTTCATTTTCTCTATTCCAGAAGCCATTTTGTGCAGTGTGGTCAGAGCATTGGGTTCAACGGCCCACGCCGCCCATTTACACCCCATTAACCTACACCCCTGGTACGTTTTGAATGGTGGGAGAAAACCGGAGCCCCCGGGGAAAGCTCACGCAGACACGGGGAGAATGTGCAAACTCTCTACAAACAGTGCAAGATTCAAACCCAGGTTGCTGATGTTGTGAAGGCGTTACACTAACCATGCCAGCCTCCAGGTCACCAAATATTGATGAGGGTTCTTGCTTCCCACCATCTTTTCTTTTTACCTTCACGTAAATGTTGTTTGCTATCCTTACAGACAGCGCCAGATTTGAATCCTGGTCCCAATTGCTGGTGCTGTAAAGGCATGGTGCTATCTGCTACGCCAACTGCGCCACCCAGTTTGTTTCACCAAATCCTGTTGATGCTTCCCTGAAGATGTTGGAGGAACTGAAGTCGTAGGTGCAGGAGTGGACCATCCCGCCCCTCCACGCTGCCCCACCATTCATCAAGGTCATGGCTGATCTTCCTCTCATCATCATTTCCCTACATATCCCTGTTCTTCCTTGGTTCCCTTAATATTTCAGGAAACTATTGGTCTCTGTTTTGAATGAACTCATTGACCTTCCCTCCATGACCCTCCAGGAACTCCAAAGGTTCACCACCCTCTCAGCAAAGAAAATGTTCTCTGTATTCTTAGATAGTCACCCTTGGTTTGAGAATTCTCAGTTGGCGAGACATCGTCTCTGCACCCAGCCTTTTGAACCCTGTGCAAATTTTCAATTATGGAGCGAAGGTTTCAAATGTACAATTCTTGATTACATCTATGCTGTTATGGGGACAGATTAGTAACAGAAGCCATGCACATTTTCAGTACATATGAAAATAAGTCTCATCTAACACTTCTGTGTAACATCGAACATTACAGCAGAGTACAGACCCTGCGGCCCACAATGTTGTGCTATCCTACTCCACAACAATCTAATTTTTCTCACAGAAATAGCCCTCAATTTTTCTTACACTCAGGTCTTTTGAATGTCCCTATTGTACCAGCCTCCATCACCACCCCCAGCAATGCATTCTAGGCACCCACCACTCTATGTTTTCAATAAACGTACCCCTGACGTCTTGCTGACCTTTCTTCTACTCACCTTAAACCAATGACGCTGACCCTTTAAGTCAAAATATTGGGTGCTTTTTGTATTCTTATGGGTTCAAGCTTTTACGGCTCAATTTAATCCTGCCCACAACCATTGTTTGATGAGGAACTGAAGGAATGCTGCATTGGGAGATGTGCTGTCTTCCAGGTGGAATGTTCAGCTGAAACCCTGCCTTGTTTCGCATGGTGGGCATGAAGCATTTCGAGGCATTGCGCATGGAGAACCCAGGGAGTTCTGCCAAGTGTCCTGTCACAAACTATCCAACAACGGCTCGTTCAGTGATGTCACACCAACAACCTTGCAATCAACATTAGCAAAACTAAGGAGACAATTGTGGAAGTCAGGAGAACATGAACCAGACCTCATTGAAGGTTCAGCAGCGGGGGGAGGGTCAAGAACTTGAAATTCCTGGGCGTCAACATCTCCGAGGATCCTCCAGGAGCCTCCATATCAATGCAATCATGAAGAAGGCCCGCCAGCGATGATACTTTGTGAGGAGCTTGAGGAGGTTTGGGATGTCAGTGAAGACTCTAGTAAACTTCAACAGGTGGACCGTGGAGAGCATTCTGGCTGGTTGCATCACTGTCTGGTATGGAGGCGCCAGCTCTCAGGACAAGAATAAACTCCAGAGGGTTGTTAATTCAGCCTGCAACATCACATGCACCAGACTTCACTCCACCGAGGACATCTACAAGTAGCAGTGTTCTTAAGAAAGCAACCTCTATCCTCAAAGACCCCAATCACCCAGGCCATGCCCTCTGAACTCTGCTACCATCGGGGAACAGGTACAGGAGCCTAAAGACGAGCACCCAGCAGCACAGGGACAGCTTCTTCCCCTCTGCCATTAGATTCCTGAATGATCAATGAACCACAGACATGGTGTCTTGGGTAAACTTATACCTCTCACTTTGTTCGTTTTAGATTGGTCACAGTGTTTGAGCTACTGAAAAAAAATAGACACACACTCCGAGAGCAGTTCTGTTTATACAAATGTTTATTATAAATTCAAAAGCTGATTTCAAACTACAATATGCAAGCCCTTCCCAATTATACTTATCAACGCCTGGACTGGTCCCAACTACCGAAGTGAGGCAACGACTGCACACTTGTAGTAGGTTGTCAGGGCGCCGGTAGCAGCTTCTCCACCTCCCCCGACCAGGACGTTGGCTGGACTCTAGAAGTTCTTCTTCTTGCTGAGAGATGTTGCCACCTCTCGGAGAGCCTCAAACTTCAGCAGCGGGACCATGGCTTATATTACCCAAAAACTGCTTACCCAAGCACCTATTCCCAGCACAGCAAGAAAGATAAGCGAGCAAGGTAGCATGCTAGGCTTCTATCGAATAACGTAAGTTTCAGCTTATCACTTTGAATACTATGGTTTATTTTGCATCAAGGCTAGGCCTCTGACAGTCTGTGACCAAAACAAGCAGGAAGATTAAATGTTCTTGGTACACAGATGTCCTTTCGTCAGATAACTGCATCTCTGGCCCCTCGGTGGAATTTAGCTTATGTCTGCTGATTCTAAAAAGCAAGCAGGTTCTCAGCCTTGCAGAAGCAAAAGTTGCAAAAGTAAAAAACATGATTTAAATTTTCCATTACACATGGCCTCACTTTGACTTTTCTTGCACTATTTTTATTTATTTTGTAAGCTGATTTCTATTAATTTTTGCCCTGTGACGCTGCCGCAAAACAACGAATTTTGTGACTTGTTCATAACAATAAATTCTGATTCTGAACCAATGCCCGCTGAAACAATGATCCAATCAATAGGTCAGTGCCAATTGAGGGAACTTGCTGTGTGCTGGATGGCTGCTGCATTTCCAATGAAGTAACGAAGATGACACTTCATGAAGCACTTCATTTGGCTACGGAGCAACGCACCTTTACCTCTCGCCCTTCTTTACGTGCTGAAGTAAGATTTGTGATGTATGCTGATCCTGAGGCGCCCTGCTTCAAATGAGTGCCTGGACTGTCAGTCAACGCCTTGACTGTTATGAATTTTATATATAGATATAAAATTCTTACTTTCCTCAGAAGCCCTTCCTCGAAATTCCTCCACCCACCCCCTCACTCTCAGAGACCTAACAATACAGGCCAGGAATAAAACGCCCGATGTTCCAGACCAGAAGGGAGGGCAGGGAAAGGAGATCCTGACCATTCAGATGTCAGATTTATTGTCAGAGTACATGCATGACATCACATACAACCCTGAGATTCCTTTTCCTGTGGGTGAGGCAGAATTACCACTTATTGGTAGTGCAAAAACTGTACACACTGGACACATATAAACAAATAAAGAAATGTAAACTGTGCAATACAGAGAGAGAAAAAAAATCAATGAAGTGCACAAGTAAGAGTCCTTAAATGGGTGCCTGATTGAGATTGTTGTTGAGAAGTCTGATGGTAGTGGGGTAGAAGCTGTTCCTGAACCTAGTGGTGCGAGTCTTTCCTGATGGCAGCAGCGAGAACAGAGTGTGTGCTGGGTGGTGTGGATCCTTGATGATTGCTGCTGCTCTCTGACAGCAACGTTCCCCGTAGCTCTTCTCTTTGATGGGGAGGGTTTTGCCTATAATGTCCTGGGCTGTGTCCACTACCTTTTGCAGGGCTTTATGCTCAGCAGTGTTGGTGTCCCCGTACCTGACTGTGATGCAGCCAGTTCAGGCTCTTGACCCTGTTCTTCCATTCAGTCAGATCACAGCCATCTGGAATCCTAATCTGATTTGCTTGTCACTGTTTCATATTGATTGCAACAAAAATCAAAGTTGTCTTAGCAGTTTTTCTTTGGGAGTGACTTTGTATATTTTTAATTAGTTTCTTAATTTGCTGCACACTTGAGACAAGTTGTTTTTATATTCAAAAGAAAAATGGCTTCAAGGAGTGTCACTTTCAAAGCAGAGCAAAATTCCCCCAAGGCAAGAAAATGACAAGCTATATGTTAAAGTAAGGAATTGGCTCAGTTTGAAAGCTCTCCTTTCTGGGTCAGAACACAGTCTATAAGGAGTTTGTACAATTTTCCCATGACTTGCATGGGTTTTCTCCTGCTTCTCTGGTTTCCTCCCACCCTTCAAGTATAAAGGTGGGGGAGGGGTTGGTAGATTATTTGGGCAACATGGGTTTTAGAAGGACCTTCTACTATACAATTAAAGCTCATTAGTTTGTGGGCTTGGCTCACATTGCAGAGCGGAAGATGTGACCTTACCCGACGCCTTGTTTGCAGTGTTGTTGGGAGATCCACTGAAAAGCCTCTCTAGTTTTCCAGATTAGCTTCCTGGTGCCTGCCTTCCATCTAATAACATCCCTCAAAACATGTCTGTTCCCCCTCCCTACCTTTGCATCAGACAAGCTCAATGTACCTCTGCACCGCTGGTAGATCCACTGCCCCATGGTGCCAGAGACCCGGGTTCGATCCTGACCTCTGACACTGTGTGGAGTTTGCGGATTCTCTTTGGGATTTTGTGGATTCTCCCTCCACACCAGCAACCCCACCAACCCTGGGTGCTCCCATGTCCCAGAATGTGTGGGTCGGTCGGTTAAAGAGCTTCTGTAAATTGCTCCAAGTGTGCAGGTGGGGAGCAGAATCTGACAGAGAGTTGATGAGAATGTGGGGTGTATGAAATGGGATGTTGGTCAGCACAGATGTGATGGGATGAAGGGCCTGTTTCCATGCTATATAACCCTCTGGCTAGGGCTTTATCCCACAGGAGGGTGAGGGGTGATCTCAGCGAGGTGTACAAACTCATTAGAGGAATAGATCAGGTGGATGCACAGAGTCTTTTGACCACAGTAAGGGGATCGGTAACCAGAGGCTATCGGTTTAAGGTGAGGGGGAGGGGGTGGGAAGAGATTTAACAGGAACTTGAGGGGTACCTTTTTTTACACAGAGGGTGATGGGTGTATGGAATGCCTGCTGGAGGATGGAGTTGAGGCAGAGACTATTACAATGTGGACTTAAGGTGAACTGAAAGCCACACTCATGTCCCTAATAACATCAATGGAACTGTAGTAGAACGTGTACCAAGCTTTAAATTCCTTGGTGTCCACATTTCCGATGATCTCACCTGGTCCCTGATCAAAAAGGCACAACAGCACATTTATTTTCTGTGGAGCATGAAGAAAGCTCACCTCTGTTCCTGGATACTGATGGATTTTTAGTGCTGAACCATTGAGAGCTTACTTAGCTATGGCATTTCAGTGTGGTATGGTAGTTGTCTCAAATTGGACTGTAAAGCCCTCCAGTGGGTGGTGAAAACTGCCCAGTGGATTATGGGAATCCATTTGCCCACCATTGAGAACATCAAGGATGCATCTCACCCTATGGACTCTTTACTTTCCTTCTATCCGGTAGACATGACAGGAGCCTTCACTCTTGAACCAGCAGGCTCACAAAGAGCTTTTCTCCCTGAGGCTGTGACCCTGCTGAACCTTAAATCTCAGCGCTGAGTGGTCCTGCACCCACATTATGCTGGCAGTACTTTTAGAATTGTTTGTTTGCTGAATTTATTTGTATTTATTTGCACGTAGTTATTTGTTTCGAGGGCTACTTTTTAACTTTGGGTTCGAAGCTAATTGTATATCCATTGGCTTTGGATTTTACTGGCACAATGAGAGTAAAGTCGAATATAATACAATCAAATCAAATTTAAGAAAAATATTGCATGAATCCATGGATAGGATGGGTTTAGAGTGATGTGGGGCAGGTGGAACCAGTGTGGGTGGGACGGATCCATGGATAGGATGGGTTTAGAGTGATGTGGGGCAGGTGGAACCAGTGTGGGTGGGACGGATCCATGGATAGGATGGGTTTAGAGGGATGTGCGGCAGGTGGGACCAGTGTGGGTGGGACGGATCCATGGATAGGATGGGTTTAGAGGGATGTGCGGCAGGTGGGACCAGTGTGGGTGGGATGGATCCATGGATAGGATGGGTTTAGAAGGATGTGCGGCAGGTGGGACCAGTGTGGGTGGGACGGATCCATGGATAGGATGGGTTTAGAGGGATGTGCGGCAGGTGGGACCAGTGTGGGTGGGACGGACCGATGGATAGGATGGGTTTTAGAGGGATGTGGGACAGGTGGAACCAATGTGGGTGGGACGGATCCATGGATAGGATGGGTTTAGAGGGATGTGCGGCAGGTGGGACCAGTGTAGGTGGGACGGATCCATGGATAGGATGGGTTTAGAGGGATGTGTGGCAGGTGGGACCAGTGTGGGTGGGACGGATCCATGGATAGGGCGGGTTTAGGGGGATATGAGGAAGGTGGGACCGGTGTGGGTGGGACGGATCCATGGATAGGATGGCTTTAGAGTGATGTGGGGCAGGTGGGACCAGTGTGGGTGGGACGGATCCATAGATAGGATGGGTTTAGCGTGATGTGGGGCAGGTGGAACCAGTGTGGGTGGGACGGATCGATGGATAGGATGGGTTTAGAGGGAAGTCAGGCAGGTGGGACCAGTGTGAGTGGGACAGATCCATGGATAGGGCGGGTTTAGGGGGATATGAGGAAGTGGGACCAGTGTGGGTGGGACGGATCCATGTATAGGATGGGTTTAGAGTGATGTGGGGCAGGTGGAACCAGTGTGGGTGGGACGGATCCATGGTTAGGATGGGTTTTAGAGGGATGTTGGGAAGATGGGACCAGTGTGGGTGTAACAGATCAATGGATTTAGAGGGATGTGGGACAGGTAGGACCAGTGTGGGTGGGACATTTGGACGATCCATGGATAGGACGGGTTTTAGAGGGATGTGCGGCAGGTGGGACCAGTGTTGGTGGGACGGATCCATGGTTAGGATGGGTTTTAGAGGGATAAGGGGCAAGTGGGAGTAGTGTGGGTGGGACAGATCCATGAATAGCATGGGTTCAGAGGGTTGTGGGGCAGGTGGGACCATTGCGGGTGGGACATGTGGACAGTTCAATGGAAAGGATGGGTTTATAGGGATGTGGGGCAGGTGGGAACAGTATGGGTGGGACATTTGGACAAATCCATGGATAGGATGAGTTTTAGAAGGATGTGGGGCAGGTGGGACAAGTGTGGGTGCAAAATGTGGATAGATCCATGGATAGCATTGGTTTTAGGGGGAGGTGGGACTAGTGTGGGTTGGACCGATCCATGGTTAGGACGGGTTTTAGAGGGATGTGGGGCAGGTGGGACCAATAAGTGTCGGATGGATCCATGGATAGATTGGTTTAAGGGGTATGTAGGGCAGGGGGGACCAGTGTGAATTGGACAGATCCATGGATATAATGGGTTTTATAGGGATGTGGGGCATTTGGGACCAGTGTGGGTCTAACATATGGACAGATGCTTGGATAGGATTGGTTTAGAGTGATATGGGGCATGTGGGACCAGTGTGGGTGGGACATTTGAACAGATCATGGATAGGATTAGTTTTAGAGGAATGTTGGGCAGATTAGACTAGAGTGGGTGTAACCCATCCATGGATAGGATGGGTTTCGAGGGATGTGGGACAAGTGGGTGAGACATTTGGACAGTTCCATGGATAGGACAGGTTTTAGAGGGATGTAAGGCAAGTGGGACCAATGTGCGTGAGGTGGATCCAAGTATAGGATGGGTTTAGATGGTTGTGAGGCCAGTGGGACCAGTGTGGGTGGGACATTTGGACAAATCCATGCATAGGATGTGGTTTAGAGCGATGTGAGGCAGGTGGGACTAGTGTGGGTGTAATGGAGACATGGATAGGATGGGTCTAGATGGATGTGGGACACGTGGCACCGGTGTGGGTGAGATATTTGGACAGATCCATGGATAGGATGAATTTTAGAGGGATGTGGGGCAGGTGGGACCAATGTGGAATCGATATATACAAGGACAGGATGGGTTTAGATGGTTGTGTGGCAGGTGGGACCAATGAGGGTGGGATATTTGGACAGATCCATGGATAGGATGGGATTAGAGTGATGTGGGGCAGGTGGGACCAGTGTGGGTCGGACATTTGAACATATCCATGGATAGGATGAGTTTTGGAGGGATGTGGGGCAGGTGGGACCAGTGTGGCTGTAACGGAACCATGGATAGGATGGGTTTACATGGATGTAGGATTGGTGTGACCAGTGTGGTGAGGCATTTAGACAGATTGATGGATAAGATGGGTTTTAAAGTGATGTGGGGCAGGTGTGACAATATGGGAGCGACATTTGGACATATCCATGGATAGGATTGGTTTTAGGGGGATTTGGGGCTGGTGGGTCTAGTGTGGGTGAGACCGATCCATGGATATAATGGGTTTAGATGGTTGTGGGGCAGGTTAGACCAGTGTGGATGAGACAGTTGGACAGATCCATGGAAAGAATTGGGTTTAGAGGAATGTGGGGCAGTTGGGACTAGTGTGGGTGGGACATTTGAACAGATACATGGATTGGATGAGTTTTAGAGGGATGTTCAGCAGGTGGGACCAGTGTGGGTGAGACATATGGACAGATCCAAGGATAGGATGAGTTTGACAGGGATGTTGGCAGTTGGGATCAGTGTGTGTGTAACAGATCCATGGATAGGATGGCTTTAGAATGATGTGGGACAGGTGGGACCAGTGTGGGTGGGACAGATCCATGGATAGGATGGGTTTAGAGGGATATGGGGCAGGTGGGACCAATGTAGGTTGGACGGATCCAGAGATAGGATGGATTTAGTGGGATGTACGGCAGGTGGGAGCAGTGTGGGTGGGACTGATCCATGGAGAGGATGGGTTTAGAGCAGGGGTGTCAAACTCAAATTCACGGAGGGCCAAAATTAAAAACTTGGATTAAGTCGAGGGCCGAACTAAATATTTATTGAAAATTTTCAACATCTGCATGTTTTCTCTTCTTTTAACATATGTAATGTTAAACTTTTTCTTATTAAAATAAATGTTTAATAATAGTTTTGGATAAACTCTTTCCAGAAGCATTAACAAATGAGAAATAAAAAATTCAATAAATAATATTTCTCTATAGAGGATTTGTCAAATGTTGCTAGTGTGCTGTCGAATAGTAAAATCTGAGGGCTATTGAGAATGTGGGAGAATAACATGATTCCTGAAACAATCAAATGGGTGACTGATTGTGGGCATGAACTCTAGCAGGGTTATTTGCCATGCTCTTTTTCCATTGGCACAGATATCCTTTGATTTACACACTTTTCAAGTTTTATGCCTAATGAGCTTGTATCCAGGTGCAGGACCATTTTTAACCAGGAATATATTGATCACTGTGACATGAAACTATTGGAAGATCGTTTTAACCTGAGATTAAAGTTCATAATACTTACTCAGGCCTGTGTGCGGGAGGGCGGAGTTTGCGGGCGATCGGGTTGGACAACGACAGTGCGGGGGCATCGGCTCTCGCTGCAGGGCGGCATCTCAGCGGATCAGCAGCCCCGTCACCGTGAGTCACGGGTCGGCCTGCGGCAGGGAGGGGGTGTGGGCAACGGTCCTGGCGAGGTCAGGCCCGAGGTCTCCGGTTCCGGGCGCTGGGAAGCGGCCTTGGCTTCCCCTGACACCGGCCAGGCCCCAAAACCAGAGTCCACGGTGAGACGCTGCAACGTAAACAGAGGAGGTGGGAGCGATTAGCGGGCTGACGCCAATGCATTCTGGGATTTATAATATTAGCTGTGCATGCGCTATACTGGCGCGGCGGCCAGCGGGCCACCTCTAATACATTTTTGAAATGATCTTGCGGGGCAAATATATTTATATCGCGGGCCAAATTTGGCCCGCGGGCCAGAGTTTGACATGTGTGGTTTAGAGGGATGTGAAGCAGGTGGGACCAGTGTGAGTGGGACAGATCCATGGATAGGACAGGCTTAGGTGGATATGTGGCAGGTGGGACCAGCGTGGGTTGGACAGATCCATGGTTATGATGGGTTTTAGTGGGATGTGGGGGAAAGTGGGTGTAGTGTAGGTGGGACAGATCCATGAATAGGATGGGTTTAGAGGGATGTGGGGGAGGTGGTACCAGTGTGGGTTGGACAGATCCATGGATAGGTTAGGTTTAGAGCACTTTAGGGCAGGTGGGAGTAGTGTGGGCTGGACATTTGGACAGATGCGTGGATAGGATGGGATTAGAGTGATGTGGGGCAGGTGGGACCAGTGTGGGTTGGATATTTCAACAGATCCATGAATAGGATGTTGTGTACAGGGATGTGGGGCAGGTGGGACCAGTGTGGGTGGGATGGATCCATGGTTAGGATGGGTTTTAGAGTGATGTGGGACAGGTGGGAGCAATGTGGCTGGGACATTTGAACAGATCCATGGATAGGATGAGTTTTAGAGGGTTGTGGGGCAGGTGGGTCCAGTGTGGGTTGACATATGGACAGATGCTTGGATCGGATTGGTTTAGAGTAATGTGGGGCAGGTGGGACCAGTGTGGGTGGGACATTTGAACAGATCCATGGATAGGATGAGTTTTAGAGGAATGTTGGGCAGGTTGGACTAGAGTGGGTGTAACATATCCATGGTTAGGATGGGTTTCGAGGGATGTGGGACAAGTGGGTGAGACATTTGGACAGATCCATGGATAGGACAGGTTTTAGAGGGATGTAGGGCAAGTGGGACCAATGTGGGTCGGACAGATCCATAGATAGGACGGATTTAGAGGATGTACGGCAGGTGGGACCAGTGTGGGTGGGATTGATCCATGGAGAAGATGTGTTTAGAGGGATGTGATGCAGGTGGGACCAGTGTGAGTGGGACAGATTCATGGATAGGATAGGTTTAGGTGTATGTGTGACAGGTGGGACCAGTGTGAGTGGGACAGATCCATGGATAGGACAGGTTTAGGTGGATGTGTGACAGGTGGGACCAGTGTGTGTGGGACGGATCCATGGATAGGATGGGTTTAGAGTGATGTGGAGCAAGTGGGACTAGTGTGGCTTGGACAGATCCATGGTTATGATGGGTTTTAGAGGGATGTGGGGCAAGTGGGAGTAGTGAGGGTGGGACAGATCCATCAATAGGATGGTTTTAGAGAGATGTGGGACAGGTGGCACCAGTGTGGTTGGAACAGATCCATGAATAGGATGGGTTTAGAGTGATATGGGGCAGGTGGGACCAGTGTGGTTTGGACAGATCCATGGTTATGATGGGATTTAGAGGGATGAGGGGAAAGTGGGTGTAGTGTGGGTGGGACAGATCCATGAATAGGATGGGCTTAGAGTGCTGTGGGGAAGGTGGGAGCAGTGTGGGTTGGACATCTGGACATATCCATGAATAGGATGAGTTTTGGAGGGATGTGGGACAGGTGGGACTTGTGTGGGTGTAACGGAACCATGGATAGGATGGGTTTATATGGATGTGGGACAGGTGTGACCAGTGTGGGTGAGACATTTGGACAGATCAATAGATAGGACGGGTTTTAGAGGGATGTGGGCAGGTGGATACAATATGCATTGGATGGATCCATGGGTAGGATGTGTTTAGAGGGATATGGGACAGGTGGGACCAATGTGGGTGGGTTATTTGAACAGATCGATGGATTGGATGGGTTTGGAGTGATGTGGGGCAGGTGGGAACATTGTGGGTGTAACAGATGCATGGACAGGATGGGTTTAGAGGGATGTGCGGGCAGGTGGGACCAGTGTGGGTTGGATATTTGTCTAGATGCATGGATAAGATGGCTTTATTGGCTTATGGGGAAGATGGGACCAGGGTGGGTGGGACATTTGTACATATCCATGGATAGGATGGGTTTTAAAGGGATGTGGGGCAGGTTCAAGCAATGTGGGTGGGACGGATCCCTGGATCGGATGGGTCTAGAGGCATGTGGGGCATGTGGGACCAGTGTGGGTTTGGCATTTGAACATTTCCATGGATAGGATAGGTTTAGATGGATGTGGGACTGGTGTGACCAGTGTAGATGAGACATTTGGACAGATCCATGGATAGGGCAGGTTTTAGAGGGATGTGGGGCAGGTGCAACTGATCCATGGATAGGATTGGTTTAGAGTGATGTGAGGCAGGTGGGACCAGTGTGGGTTGGACATTTGAACAGATCCATGGATTGGATGAGTTTTAGAGGGATGTGGGGTAGGTTGGACCAGTGTGGGTGTAATACAGACATGGATAGGATGGATTTAGATGGGTGTGGGACAGATGGGACCAGTGCGGGACACATATTTGGACAGATCCATGGATAGGATGGGTTTTAAAGGGATGTGGGGCAGGTGGAACCAATGTGGGTGGGATGGATCCATGGATCGGATGGGTCTAGAGGGATGTGGGGCATGTGGGACCAGTGTGGGTTTGGGATTTGAATATTTCCATGGATAGGATGGGTTTAGATGGATGTGGGACTGGTGTGACCAGTGTAGGTGAGACATTTGAACAGATCCATGGATAGGGTGGATTTTAGAGGGATGTGGGGCAGGTGGAACTGATCCATGGATAGGATGGGTTTAGAGTGATGTGAGGCAGGTGGGACCAGTGTGGATGGGACATTTGAACATATCCATGGATTGGATGAGTTTTAGAGGGATGTGGGGTAGTTTGGACCAGTGTGGGTGTAACACAAACATGGATAGGATGGATTTAGATGGGTGTGGGACAGATGAAACCAGTGCGGGAGACACATTTGGACAGATCCAGGGATAGGACGGGTTTAGAGGAATGTGGGGCAGGTGGGACCAGTTTGGGTGGGATATTTGAACACATCCATGGATAGGATGGGTTTAGAGGGATGTGGAGCAGGTGAAACCAGTGTGGATGGGACATTTGAACAGATTCATGGATAGTATTGGTTTTAGGGGGATGTGAAGCAAGTGGGACCAGTGTGGATGGGACATTTGAACAGATTCATGGATAGTATTGGGTTTAGAGCGATGTGGTGCAGGTGGGACCAGTGTGGATTGGACATTTCCACATATCCATGGATAGGATGGGTTTAGAGGGATGTGGGAAAGTTGTGACCAGTGTGGGTGGGACAGTTAAATGGAGAGGATGTGTTTCGATGTATGTGGTACAGGTGGGACCATTGTGGGTGGGACATTTGAACAGATCCATGGATAGGGTGAGTTTTAGAGGGATGTTGGGCAGGTGGGACCAGTATGGTTGAGACATTTGGACAGATCCATGGATAAGATGGGTTTTAGAGGGATGTGGGGCAGGTGGGACCAATGTGGGTGAGATTGATCCAAGGATAGGATGGGTTTAAATGGTTGTGGGGCAGGTGGAACCAGTGTGGGTGGGATATTTGAACACATCCGTGGATAGGATATGGTTTAGAGCAGGGGTGTCAAACTCAAATTCACAGAGGGCCAAAATTAAAAACTTGGACTAAGTCGTGGGCCAAACTAAATATTTATTGAAAATTTTCAACAACATCTGCATGTTTTCTCTTCTTTCAACATATGTAATGTCAAACTTTTTCTTATTAAAATAAATGTTTAATAATAGTTTTGGTTAAACTCTTTCCAGAAGAAGCATTAACAAATGAGAAATAAAATATTCAATAAATAATATTTCTCTATAGCCTTTAAGCTCCTTTTAAATGTTTTTTTTTCACAAGCCAACAAGTCAAAAAAATAACAACTTGCTTCAATGAAAATCCAATCTTTCAACTATGAACAGTCCAAAGTTAACCAAAGAAAATATGAATCCAAGCTTAGCTTGCTACACTGTGATTTACTCTGATGCACCTGGGTCTAAACCAGATACTTGGCATCTCTTCTTAGATGCAAGTTCATCAAACTCTGGGGTCAGAGTTTGCCTCCCACCTGTCTTGAAAGGTCCTGTTTTCTGTCTTTCGTTTGGCCATTTTTCGTAAGGGGTTTATTACACGTGAGTTGGGCGACAGGTCACAGATGCTGATGAAAGTAAAGAGAGGAGGTGGGTCGATTAGCGGGCTGACGGGCCGGCGCCAACGCATTTGCAAAGCATTCTGGGATTTGTAATATTAGCTGTGCATGTGCTATACTGGCGCGGCGGCCAGCGGGCCAGCTCTAATACATATTTGATATGATCTTGCGGGCCAAATATAATTATGTCACGGGACAAATTTGGCCCGCGGGCCTGAATTTGACATGTGTGGTTTAGAGGGATGTGGGGTAGGTGGGAACACTATGGGTGGGTCATTTGAACAACCCATGGATATGATGAGTTTTAGTGGGATGTGGGGCTGATGGGACCAGTGTGGGTGAGACATATGGACAGATCCATGGATAGGATGGGTTTTAGAAGGATGTGGGGCAGGTGGGTGCGTCGGATCCAAGGATAGAATGGGTTTAGATGGTTGTGTGGCAGGTGGGAACAATGTGGGTGGGATATTTGGACAGATTAATGGATAGGATGGGTTTAGAGTGATGTGGGGCAGGTGGGACTAGAATGGGTGGGCTATTTGAACAAATCCATGGATAGGATGTGGCTTAGTGGGATGTGTGGTTGGTGGAACCAGTGTGGGTCTTACGGAACCATGGATAGTATTGGTTTAGATTAATGTGGGACACGTGGGACCAGTGTGGGTGAGACATTTGGATAGATCCATGGATAGGATGGTCTTTAGATGGATGTGGGGCAGGTGGAACCAATGTGGGTGGGACGGATCCATGGATAGGATGGGTGGGACATTTGAACACATCCATGATTAGGATGTGTTTTAGAGGGATGTGGGGCAGGTAGGACCAGTGTGGGTGTAATGGATGTATGGATAGTATGGGTTTAGAGGGATGTGGAGTAGGTGGGACCAGTGTGTGGGGGATATTTGAACAGATCCATGGATAGGATGTGTTTTAGACGAATGTGGGACAGGTGGGACCAGTGTTGGTGTGACGGATCCAAGAATATGATGGGTTTAGAGGGATGTGGGGCAGGTGATATCAGTGTGGGTGGGTCATTTGGACAGATCCATGGAAAGGATGGCTTTAGAGGGATGTGGGGCAGGTTGGACCAGTATGGGTGGGACATTTGTAAAGATGCATGGATAGGATGGGTTTTAAAGTGATGTGGGGCAGGAGGGTCAATGTGAGTTCGACATTTGGACAGATCCATTGATAGGATTGGTTTTAGGGGGATGTGGGGCAGGTGGGACCAGGGTGGGTGGGACATTTGGACAGATCCATGGATAGGATGTTGGCAGGTGGGATCAGTGTGGGTGTTACAGATCCATGGATAGGATGGGTTTGAAGGATGTGGGACAGGTGGGACCAATGTGTGTGGGACCGATCCGTGAATAGGATGGGTTCAAAGGGTTATGGGGAAGGTCGGAACACTGTGGATGGGACATTTGGACAGATGCATGGATAGGATGGGTTTAGAGTGATGTGGGACAGGTGGGACCAGTGTGGGTGGGATATTGGAACAGATTCTTGGATAGGATGAGTTTTACAGGGATGTTGGGGCAGGTGGGACCAGTGAGGGTGTAACAGATTCATGGATATGATGGGTTTAGAAGGATGTCAGACTGGTGGGACCAGTGTATGTGTGACATTTGGACAGATCCATGGATATGACGGGTTTTAGAAGGATGAGGGGCAGATGGGACCATTGTGGGTGTGACGGATCCAAGGATAGGATGAGTTTAGATGTTGGTGTGGCAGGTGGGAACAATGTTGGTGGGATATTTGGACAGATCCATGGATAGGATGGGTTTAGAGTGATGTGGGGCAGATGGGACTAGCATGGGTGGGATATATGAACAAATCCATGGATAGGATGTGGTTTAGAGGGATGTGTGGTTGGTGGAACCAGTGTGGATGTTACGGAACCATTGATAGGATGGGTTTAGATTGATGTGCGACACATGGGACCAGTGTGGGTGAGACATTTGGACAGATCCATAGTTAGGACAGGCTTTAGATGGATGTGGGGCAGATGGAAACAATGTGGGTGGGATGGATCCATGGATAGGATGGGTTTAGACTGGTGGGACCAGTGTGGGTTTGTCATTTGAACAGTTCCATGGAAAGGATGGGTTTAAGAATGATGTGGGGCAGGTTGGAACAGTGTGGGTGGGATATTTGGACAGATCCATGGATAGGATGGGTGTAGAGTGATGTGTGGCCGGTGGGACCAGTGTGGGTGGGACATTTGAACAGATCCATGATTAGGATGAATTTTAGAGGGATGTGTGGCCGGTGGGACCAGTGTGGGTGGGACATTTGAACAGATCCATGATTAGGATGAATTTTAGAGGGATGTGGGGCAGGTGGGACCAGTATGGGTGTAGCGGATGCATGGATACAATGGGTTTTGAGTGATGTGTCATAGGTGGTGCCAGTGTGGGTGGGATGGATCCATGGATTGGATGGGTTTAGAGGGATGTGGGCCAGGTGGGACCCGTGTGGGTGGGACATTTGGACAGACCCATGGAAAGGATGGGTTTAGACGGATGTGGGGCAGGTGGGACCAGTATGGGTGTAGCGGATGCATGGATACAATGGGTTTTGAGTGATGTGTCATAGGTGGTGCCAGTGTGGGTGGGATGGATCCATGGATTGGATGGGTTTAGAGGGATGTGGGGCAGGTTGGAACAGTGTGGGTGGGATATTTGGACAGATCCATGGATAGGATGGGTGTAGAGTGATGTGTGGCAGGTGGGAACAGTGTGGGCAGGACGGATCCATGGATAGGATGGGTTTAAAGGGATGTGGGGCAGGTTGGACCAGTGTGAATGGGACATTTGTACAGATTCATGGATAGAATGGGTTTAGAGTGATGTGGAGCAGGTGGGACCAGAGTGGGTGGGCCATTTGAACAGATTCATGGATAGGACGGGTTTAGAGTGATGTGGGGCTGGTGGGGCCAGTGTGGGTGGGGCATTTGGACAGACCAAGGAAAAGGATGGGTTTGGAGGGATGTGGGGCATGTGGGATCAGTATGGATGGGACATTTGGACAGTTACATTGATATGAAGGATTCTAGAGAGATGTGGGGCAGGTGGGACCAGTGCGCATTGGACATGATGTGGATAGGATGTGTTTTAGAGGGATGTGGGGCAGGTGGGACCAGTGTGGGTGAGACATATGGACAGATCGATGGATAGGACGAGTTATAGAGCGATGTGGGGCAGGTGGGACCAGTGTGGGTGGGAAATTTGAACAAATCAATGGATAGGATGAATT
Organism: Narcine bancroftii; assembly: GCF_036971445.1. NCBI lineage: Eukaryota > Metazoa > Chordata > Chondrichthyes > Torpediniformes > Narcinidae > Narcine > Narcine bancroftii. The sequence continues at coordinate 66,227,309 of NC_091480.1, read as the reverse complement.
TTAGAGTGATGTGGGGCAGTTTGGACCAGTGTGGGTGGGGCATTTGGACAGATCCGTGTATACGAAGGGTTTAGAGTGATGTTGGGCAGGTGGCACCAGTGTGTGTGTAACAGATCCATGGATAGGATGTGTTTTAGAGTGATGTAGGGCAGGTGGGACCAGTGTGGGTCGGACAATTGAACAGATTCATTATTAGGTTGAGTTTTAGAGGGATGTGGGGCAGGTGGGACCAGTATGGGTGGGACATTTGGACAGATGCATGAATAGGATGGGTTTTTGAGGGATGTGTGGAAGGTGGGACCATTGTGGATGTGACATTTTGTCAGATCCATGGATACGATTGGTTTTAGGGGGATGTGGGGCAAGTTGGACAAGTGTGGGTTGGACAGATCCATGGACAGGATGAGTTTAGAGGTATGTGGGGCATGTGGTACCAGTGTGGCTGGGACATTTGGACAGATCCATGGAAAGGATGGGTTTAGAGGGATGTGGGGCAGGTGGGATCAGAGTGGGTGGGACATTTGAACAGATCCATGATTAGGATGAGTTTTAGAGGGATGTGGGGCAGGTGGGACCAGTGTGCGTGTAATGGATGCATGGATACAATGGGCTTAGAGGGATGTGGGGCAGGTGGGGTCAGTGTGTGTGGGACGGATCCATGGATAGGATGGGTTGAGAGGGATGTGGGGCAGGTGGGACCAGTGTGGGTGGGAGAGATCCATGGATAGGATGGGTTTTGAGGGATGTGGTGCAGGTGGGACCAGTGTGGGTGGGAAATTTGGACAGATGCATGGAAAGAATGGGTTTAGAGGGATGTGGGGTAGGTGGGACCAGTTTGGATGGGACATTTGGACAGATCCATGGATAGGATGGGTTTAGAGGGATGTGGGGCAGGTGGGACCAGTGTGGATTACTACAGATTGGAAGTTACATGGCACCACTTCTGGGCTTGTCAATGCAGGTTTCATGCTGGCAGCTTCTATTTACTTTGCAGAACTTTGCAACCCATTGAAGTCAGCCTGAAGTCCCTCTCACTCCACAGAACCATGGACCCACCACAGAGGAACAGGTCCCTTTGGCGCCTCTAGTCTGTACCGAACCATTTTTCTGCCAAATCCCATCGGCCTGCACCCAGTCCATAGCCCTCCCATTAATGGACCTCTCCAAATTCTTCTTAAATGTTGAAATTGAGCCCTTATTTGCCTCCTCAGCTGGCAGCTCGTTCCACACTCCCACCTCTCTCTGTGTGAAGTAGTTCCCCCTAAACGTTTCCCCTTTCACTCATAACCCATGTCGTCTGCTTTGTATCTCACCTCCCCTCAGTGGAAAAAGCAGACCTACATTGACTCTGTCTCTCCCCCTCATTATTTTAAATAGGAAATCTCCCCTCATTCTTCTCCACTCCAGGGAATAAAGTCCTAATCTATTTAATCTTTCCCTGTAACTCAATTCCTGAATCTAGTAATTCCCTGCCATCTTTCTACCTTATTGATAGTCACCCTGCAGAGGGAATGAAGCTGGGATCTTGAATCCAAGGTGTTGCTCTGCTGCAGGCATTGTGAGGGCATGCAGTGGAAAGCTCAGTGACTCATGTTGGAGAGCTTGCACATTGCATGGCAGGTTGCCGAGACATGCATGTGCAATGGTTCTTCCACGCTGTGTCCACCACTCCTGAGCAGATAGGAATCTGCTCCTCACCAGACAGCGATTACTCCCAGTCAGTGCCGTTTTCAGAGCGCAATCTGTGGTGGATCAGAACTGGACCAAATATCTCAAGCAATGAGCCTCAATCATAGCACTTTGTCCACAGCCTCGTGAATCTTAGGGCTATTGCCTCACAGGAATCTTTTTATGAACTCTTATCTTTAATTCGATTTACTCATGCAAAATATGTGACTTGAGAAGTTCCAACAGTTGCAGCAATCTGAGAACCTCCAACTTCACTGTTAGCTGGCTTTGATTTATTTGGTTCTAGTCAAGAATAAAGGATTGGAGCTTTAAGGATCTGAGAGTGGATTCAATCTTCATGTTGAAAGAATCTTGTCATAACGTTTGGCATCACTACTTCGACCATTCATGGGAAGCAAGTGAGAAAGGAGTCAGTGATGACAGGATTTAGATTAATATCAAGAGGAAAAAATTAAAGACATGTTTGTCTGAATGCATTTATCTCTTTCCATGTTGTTCACCTAAGAACGAAAGAAACAGGAGCAGGAGTCGGCCATCCAGCCCGTCAAGATCATGGCTGATCTGATGATCGGCTCATCTTCACCAATGTGGCTTTTCCCCATATTCCTTCATTCTTCTATTCTGTAAAAATCTATCCAACCTGGTCTTAAATATATTTACTGAGGTTGCCTCCACTGCTTCAATGGGCAGAGAATTTGATAGTAAAAACATACAGAAATGCTGAGGGAACTCAGTGTCCACGGGAGGTAAAGATGCGTTTCCGAAGTTTCGGGCCTGAGCCCTTCCTCAAAAAATAAGCAAAGAACAGGAAAGTGTCAGAATAAAGACTGAAAACCGGCTGGGGGCAGGAGTTCAGACCAACAAAAGGTGTAAGTTGGATTTGATAAGGGGAGAGGTGAGAATTGATTTTGGCTCTGTGAAAGGAGACAGAGAGAAAAGGAGAGAGAGAGAGAGAGAGTGAGAGAGAGAGAGAGAGAGAGAGGGAGAGAGAGAGAGAGAACTGGGGGAAAGGTGACAGGGGGAAGAAGAAGGGGTGTGGGGGTGTGTGAAAGGAGCCTGAAGTCAGTGACCAGATACTTTGTTTTGTTGAGAGAGATTGAGAAAGAGATTGTCACCCTGAGACCATGCCACGATACACTCTATCTCATCTGTTTGAGACATGGCCGATGACGTTGGTGTCATCTGCAAACTCCTGGTTGGAGCTATGGCAGCGTTTGGCCACACAACCATGGGTGAACAAGGGTATGATGAGGGGTTGAGTCCACAGTCTTCCAGGGTACTGGTGCTAAGAGTTATCATGGGCGAGGTATTTTCAGATTTCAGATTTATTGCAGATACATACAATGACATCACATACAATCCTGAGGTTCTTTTTCCTGTGGGCCAGGCGGAATTACCATTTATTGGTAGTGCAAAAAAAAACTGTACACAACGTACACATGTAAACAAATAAAGAAATGTAAACAAACTGACTGTGCAATACAGAGAGGAAAACAATCAATAAAGTGCACAAGAGTCATTAAGTGAGTCCCTGATTGAGTTTGTCGTTGAGGAGTCTGATGGTGGAGGGGGAGCAGCTGTTCCTGAACCTGGTGGGGTGAGTCTTGTGGCATCAGACCTCTTTCCTGATGGCAGCAGTGAGAACAGGTGTGCTGGGTAGTGTGGATCCATGATGATTGCTGCTGCTCTCCGACGTCAGCGTTTTCACCTCACTGATTGTAGTCTGCAGGTCAGGAAACCATGATCCAATGGCAGAGGGGTCTGCTGAGTCCTAGGTCCAGGAACATTAGTTTGCCATTTTTTTTCTTCACCCGCCTAATCGAAGCACTTTCTCCAAGACATTGCCAGCCATAGTCCTTGCAGAAACATGTCTGTGGTGATGCACGGGCACATTGTAACATGAACAATCGGTTAATAATTTTGGCACTATTTTGTTAGACTTCGGGAGGAACTTTGGCCAGAACATCAAGAGAACTTGTTAGGCATTGACCTGTAGCCACAGGGACAGACGAGTGTAACTTCTTACCCAAAGCTGACACCTCTGGCAATGTAGTACGAGCACCCACTGTGCCTCATCAGGGTAATGGCCTTCAACTGTGAGATGGCATTAACATCAACCTCTCTCTCTCTCTCTCTCTCTCTCCCCCCCCCCCCTCTCTCTCTCTCTCTCTCTCTCCCCCTCCCCTCCTCTCGCATCCCATTCCAAAACCAATAAAGGTACTCCTTTAGCCAGTCTCGAGCCAATCTCCAGCCGTCCGCAGTCCAGCGTGAATCCCAATGCTAGCAGCCCATAGTCCGCAGCCAGGCCTGAATTCCTTGACTGCAGTCTCCAACAGCCCGACACCTGTATGGGTCCTTCAGCTGCAAAACCCCCTCGCCGGTCTGCTGCTGTGGTCACCGTCCCATGCGCCGTCTCCTCTGCTTCTCCTTTTCAAATGGGAGAATGGTCCCCTTGTTTCCTGCTACCCCACACCAGTCCTCCACTTCCTAAGAGTCTGCAACCCCTCATGGCTGCTGCCAAACAGAGGCACCGCCATCTTGGACGCAGACGCCACGGCCACGGGATTTTAAATAAAACCTCCGTCGGCTCCTTTAACGGGCCATTTAAAGCCTGCACGGAGCTGATGGCAGTCGGACTGGGAGGTTGGCCCCCGCTGGTGTGCACTGTGACTCCGCTCCCTGCTCCCCACAAGTCCGCACCAACAGTGCCATTACAGCAGCTCCGGCAGTGCGACCACCACCTTTGCCAGTCGCTCATCTAATTCTTGGAAGCCCTCCCTTGTGGGAGCAACTTCACCTGAAGAACTGTGCTCGTTTCCTCCTTCACAAGGGGCAATTTGGAATGCCCAGATTCTGGGCAATGAAGAAAAAGAATAATTTTTTTCCACAAATGCAGCACAACACGCAAAACAAATCTGCTGTGGAATTGAGCCCAGTTCAGCAGTGAATTGTGCAAGGCGTTTCAAGGTTGTGTCTCCTTTCTCAATCCCCAGACACTAGTCAATTCAGAACACTTTGGGCTGGGGCTCTCTGATGCACCTGTACCCTGGGAGGAAACATACTAAAAGCAGCTGTTGGCCACCAAAACCAGTTTGGGAACATTCCACCCAAACATTGCTCAGTGTTTTGATGACAAGAGTCAGATTACTGCAATAACAAGCTGGGAATGATTTGAATCCACTCCCAATACTTTGCAAATTTTCAAATTATTGATTTGCAAAATCAGAATTAAAAGTTTGAGCTTAGAAGCTTCAAGCATTGAAATTTTTAAAATTAAAATTTGTTTAAATTTGAACATACAGCACGATAACAGGCCATTTTGGCCAACGAGCCCATGCCGCCCAATTTACACCCAGTTGACCCCGATACATTTTGAACGGTGGGAGGAAACCAGGATGCCCCCAGGAAAATCCATGCAGACACGGGGAGAACGTCCAAACTTCTTGCAGATTCGAACCCCAGTCCTGATAGGCTGGCACTGTAAAGGCATTGCGCTTACCATACCGCTCTGTCTACCGTACTGTAAAGGCATCATTGCTCCAAGTGTAGGTATTCTTTTGTGTTTCTGCTAACACACTGGTGCAGAGCCAATAATCTGTATCTGAACATTAATACAACAAAAGAGATGGTTGTCAACTTCAGGAGGGCCCGGTGGGGGTGGGGAGGTGGGGAGGCGGGGGAACGGGACATGCTCCACTGACCATTGACGGATTGACCATTGAGGTTGTCAAGAGTATCAAGTTCCTTGGCGTGCACTTGGTGGAGAATCTCACCTGGTCCCTTAACACCAGCTCCGTAGACAAGAAAGCCTAGCAGCGCCTCTACTTCCTGCGAAGGCTGAGGAAAGTCCACCTCCCACCCTCCATCCTCACTACATTCTGCAGAGGATGTATTGAGAGGATCCTGTGCAACTGCATTGCCACCTGGTTTGGAAGCTGTACCTCCTCGGACCGCAAGACCCTGTGTGAAGTCAGCGGAACAGATCATTGGGAGCTCTCTTCCTGCAGCACATGATGCACGTGGAAGCCAAATAACATTGTGAAGGACTCCACACATCCCTCACGTAAACTGTTCTCCCTTCTGCCATCCAATAGGAGGTACCGTAGCACTCGGTCCCTTACGTACAGATTGGGCAACAGTTTTTCCCCCAAGCCATCAGCCCCCTCAATTCCCAGAACAGATGTTTACTAGTATATCATGGGTTTTTATTCATGGTTTTTTTTAAAATTGAATTATGACTTATTAGTTAATTCCTATTTATGTAAATCTGCTCCATGGTCCTGGAGAAACGCAATCTCATCTTTACTGTGCTATGGTATGAACGAAAAATAAAGGTGACTATAAAATAATCTTGAAACCAGGGAGATTTCTCTGTTAGGAATTAGATTCACTGCAATACCCCAGCAATTCTCAAAATATTCCTGAAGTTGGAGTTGGCCTTTTATTTACCACTGGGGTGACAGCACCTTCTGCTGTTGCCAGTCGAACCTGCTATCTGCTGGCGGGAGAGGAGCTCCAGGGGGTTGCGCTTTGGCTGCCTTGTCGTAGAATTCATGTGCCATCAGAGGGCAGTGTTGTACCATGGAACGGGCCAATGGAAGTCCCTCGGAGCAGAGGCTTGTGAATGCGCAATGCAACTTCTCCCTTTTTACAGAGCAATTTTTCAACAGGATCATCCGATCTATCAATCAGGCCTGCTCGATGATTGAACTTCACCCCACTTCCCAATTGAAATATAACGCGCGCTGTTTCCACGTGGTTCAAGTTTTCTAAAACTCGTTGACAGTTGTTCAGGTGCTTTATTTTTTTTTCCAAATGGTACTGTAATAGATGTGCAAAGTAATTACGCATGGAAAACATCTGCTAAAGGGTGCCTTTCAGCTTGCAGGCAATGCAGTTTTGCTAACAGGTTCTTATCAAATATTGAGTTTATTTTGTGTTTGTGTTTCCAATCAGTAATCCTGCAACATTGAGTTTCATCGTTGTAAATCATAATGAGGATCTTTCAATAATATTAAATTATTCAATTATGATAACAGAAATGCTCCCGCAAGCCATCACCCTCATTCTCATCCATTCTAAATCTCCACACTTTAGCCATAGCCTCCCCCTCCTTTCCGACCCCATCTCCTCCCTCTTATCCCCATCCCTCACCAGCTGCCTTTCTTGCTGCCTTATCCAGACCATTCCCTTTCCATCCACACCTCTCCCCACTCATCGACTCTACCGCCCACCCCCCACCACCACCAATTTAGATCCAACACTAACAGGATCCAGAAGAACTAGGAAGGCGGTCCAGGGAATGGGGGACGGAAGTTAACTCGGAGAAGTGCAAGGTGTTGCACTCTGGCAGGCTGAAGCAAGGCAGGACTTGCAGGTTGAACAGTGAGGCCCCGGGGAGTGATGTAGAAACATGGGGTGACGGGCACGTGATTGTACGAAAGTGGCAACGTTACCCTACCTCACACCCAGAACCCCTTACTTTTCTGACATCTATGTGCCTGTCCATCTTTTAAATGTCCCTATTATACCAGCCTCCACCACCACCCCTGGCAATGCATTCCAGGCACCCACTTTTTTTTTTCTTTGGCTTGGCTTCGCGGACGAAGATTTATGGAGGGGTAAAGTCCACGTCAGCTGCAGGCTCGTTTGTGGCTGACAAGTCCGATGCGGGACAGACAGGCACGGTTGCAGCGGTTGCAAGGGAAAATTGGTTGGTTGGGGTTGGATGTTGGGTTTTTCCTCCTTTGTCTTTTGTCAGTGAGGTGGGCTCTGCGGTCTTCTTCAAAGGAGGTTGCTGCCCGCTGAACTGTGAGGCGCCAAGATGCACAGTTTGAGGCGAGATCAGCCCACTGGCAGTGGTCAATGTGACAGGCACCAAGAGCTTTCTTTAGGCAGTCCTTGTACCTCTTCTTAGGTGCACCTCTGTCTCGGTGGCCAGCGGAGAGCTCGCCATATAACACGATCTTGGGAAGGCGATGGTCTTCCATTCTGGAGACGTGACCTACCCAGCACAGTTTGATCTTCAGCAGCATGGATTCGATGCTGTCGGCCTCTGCCATCTCGAGTACTTCGATGTTGGAGATGAAGTCGCTCCAATGAATGTTGAGGATGGAGCGGAGACAACGCTGGTGGAAGCATTCTAGGAGTCGTAGGTGATGCCGGTAGAGGACCCATAATTCGGAGCCAAACAGGAGTGTGGGTATGACAACGGCTCTGTATACGCTTATCTTTGTGAGGTTTTTCAGTTGGTTGTTTTTCCAGACTTTTTTGTGTAGTCTTCCAAAGGCGCTATTTGC